>NC_053405.1:235000-247500 GCF_016859285.1 Xiphias gladius
GTATAAGTATACACACACAGTAGTTGGTTTATATTGAAGTATAAGTATACACACACAGTACTTGGTTTATATCGAAGTATAAGTATACACACACAGTACTTGGTTTACATCGAAGTATAAGTATACACACACAGTACTTGGTTTATATCGAAGTATAAGTATACACACACAGTACTTGGTTTATATTGAAGTATAAGTATACACACACAGTACTTGGTTTATATCGAAGTATAAGTATACACACACAGTACTTGGTTTATATCGAAGTATAAGTATACACACACAGTACTTGGTTTATATCGAAGTATAAGTATACACACACAGTACTTGGTTTATATTGAAGTATAAGTATACACACACAGTACTTGGTTTATATCGAAGTATAAGTATACACACACAGTACTTGGTTTATATTGAAGTATAAGTATACACACAGTACTTGGTTTATATCGAAGTATAAGTATACACACACAGTACTTGGTTTATATCGAAGTATAAGTATACACACACAGTACTTGGTTTATATTGAAGTATAAGTATACACACACAGTACTTGGTTTATATCGAAGTATAAGTATACACACATAGTACTTGGTTTACATCGAAGTATACGAACACACACAGTACTTGGTTTATATCGAAGTATAAGTATACACACACAGTACTTGGTTTACATCGAAGTATACGAACACACACAGTACTTGGTTTATATCGAAGTATAAGTATACACACACAGTACTTGGTTTATATCGAAGTATAAGTATACACACACAGTACTTGGTATATATCGAAGTATAAGTATACACACACAGTACTTGGTTTATATTGAAGTATAAGTATACACACAGGAGAGGCAGAGTGTTGTCTGATGTTGTTCTCTGGTGTCAGAAGAGCAGCGGAGCTCAGACAGATGATCGGACTGGAGACGTTTTAACACGTATGACACGTATGACATGTATGATCTAAACCTGAGGGGGGTTGCGTGACGTGTTAACGCCTCCGCTGTTCGCAGCGGACGGAGGAGGAAACCATCTTCCGCTCAGACCTCCATCTGCCGGGCTCCTCTTTCTCCGAAAGGCTTCAGTGGCCGAGGATTTTATCTGTAAAAGTCAGTTTTGAAGAGAACTAGAACAAACGGGTGCGGTGAGGTGCGGATGTTGGAAACCACACGGGTGAGAACAGGTGGACAGGCGTGATGAAGTCACAGCAGCCGGTCGGACACGTTAGTGTTCGGAGCGCGATAGCTTCTGTACACGTCACAGGCTCGTGTTTCACCGAGGGTAGAAACATAATTGACTTCGTTTCTCCAACCAGCTGCAGTCACCGAATTCACAATATTGTCTGACGGCGAAACTAAAAACATTTTGTCGTTTAGTTAAAGCGACAGCGGCGAAACTTGTGTGTCGTGTGTGTGCGCAGCTGCCCATTGTGGCTTCTTCTATGGTGTCTCTGTACTTCCTGGAGCTGACTGACGTGGTGCAGCCGGCTCAGGTGGGCTTCCGCTGCCACGACCGGGAGCTCAGCATGCCGTACGTGGACGGAGGAGACGAGCTGATCCCCCTGCTGATGCTGCTCAGCCTGGCCTTCGCCGGACCCGCTGCCTCGGTAACACGCCGCTGTTTTCGGCCACGGGGGGACGATGTTTCAGATCCCAGATCGGAGGTCTGAGGGGTTACGGGTCCACTGCGGGTCCTGAGGGTGCGTTTGTTTTGTGTGTCAGATCATGCTGGTTGAAGGTCTGATCTACTGCCTGCAGTCCAGACTGAAGCTCCGCAGGGCTGAAGGAAGCATCAACGCCGGAGGCTGCAATTTCAACTCCTTCCTGAGGAGGACGGTCCGCTTCGTAGGTAGGAGACTGGTACAGCACCGCCGGCTACGCCTGCACCCACCACAGCACCGCCTGCTACGCCTGCACCAACCACAGCACCGCCGGCTACGCCTGCACCCACCACAGAACCTCCAACTACACCGCCACCAGCTACACCTGCACCAACCACAGCATCTCCAACTACACCTGCACCCACCACAGCACCCACAGCTACACCTGCACCAACCACAGCACCTCCAACTACACCTGCACCAACCACAGCACCTCCAACTACACCGCCACCAGCTAAACCTGCACCAACCACAGCATCTCCAACTACACCTGCACCAACCACAGCACCTCCAACTACACCGCCACCAGCTAAACCTGCACCAACCACAGCATCTCCAACTACACCGTCACCAGCTACACCTGCACCAACCACAGCACCTCCAGCTACACCTGCACCCACCACAGCACCCACAGCTACACCTGCACCCACCACAGCACCTCCAGCTACACCTGCACCCACCACAGCACCCACAACTACACCTGCACCAACCACAGCATCCCCAACTACACCGCCACCATCTACACCTGCACCAATCACAGCACCTCCAACTACACCTGCACCAACCACAGCATCCCCAACTACACCGCCACCAGCTACACCTGCACCCACCACAGCACCCACAGCTACACCTGCAAGGACCACAGCACCCACAGCTACACCTTCACCAACCACAGCATCTCCAACTACACCTGCACCCACCACAGCGCCCACAACTACACCTGCACCAACCACAGCGCCTCCAGCTACACCTGCACCCACCACAGCACCCACAACTACACCTGCACCAACCACAGCATCCCCAACTACACCGCCACCAGCTACACCTGCACCAACCACAGCACCTCCAGCCACACCTGCACCCACCACAGCACCCACAACTACACCTGCACCCACCACAGCACCCACAGCTACACCTGCACCCACCACAGCACCCACAGCTACACCTGCACCCACCACAGCACCCACAGCTACACCTGCAAGGACCACAGCACCCACAGCTACACCTTCACCAACCACAGCATCTCCAGGCGTTGATGTTTTTGTTTACCTGTGTCCCTCTCGCCAGGTGTGCATGTGTTCGGTCTGTGTGCGACGGCTCTGGTCACTGACATCATCCAGCTGTCGACAGGTTACCACGCTCCCTTCTTCCTCACCGTCTGTAAACCGAACTACACTCAGGCTGGAGTGTCGTGTGATAAAAACCCGTACATAACTAAAGACATCTGCTCCGGACACGACCAGCACGCCATCGTGGCCGCCAGGTCAGTCCCAGACAGTCTGTCTCTCTCCTTGACTTACTGTCCCTCTGACTGCCTGACTGTCTTCCGTACAGTTACTCTGTCTTTCTGTATCTGTCACTGTCTTTCACTCTGTCTGACTGTCTCTCTGACTGTCTGTCTCTCTGACTGCCAGTCTTTCTTCTGTCCTGACAGGAAGACGTTTCCCTCCCAGCACGCGACTCTGTCCGCCTTCGCTGCTGTTTATGTTTCAGTGAGTATGACTGTTGTCGTTCTGGTCGGTTCAGGGGTTAGAGTGGAATCCGGCAGATGGGGGAACCCCGAGTTCCAGTATCATCTTAATGCGAATTAACTAATTTTGTTGTGATAGGCCAGTGAGCCCAGTCCCGCGACACGTATCCAGCCCGCTTTCATTCACACCCTGAATCACAGGTACGCAGGGTAAAAACGTTATGGATTTTTTGGCGGTCTACCACTGCGTAGATAGATAGATCATTCCAGCTCACTTTAAATCCTGGGTCCATGTATCTTTTGGTCATTTGATTTTCCTTTCAGAAAAAAGGTATTAAAAATCAAAAGACGAGTGGTTATTTGATTTCCAATTTAAAATACAAAAATTAGCTTTGCTCGTTCCTCAGCAGGCAGAACTCAGTATAACACGTGTCTCATTTCTGTTTTCTGGTGATTTTACTTTTTGCTTTAAGAAATAGAAAATGAAAAGCCGTTAATACCCGTTTCTGTAAAGGAAAATCAATTGACCAAAAGATACACGAACCTTGTTATAAACTCTGCTCAGTGTCTGTGATTCTCAGGAGTGAAATGTCTGTGGTTGTCAGGTGGATTTGATCACATCTGTCTGTACAGTCGATTTCACTTTCCGATCAATTCCTTTGACATCGTGGCGTGTCAGTAAGATCCAGCTGGAAAAAAAATTGAACCTGATAAACATCAGCATCTGAAGCACTGCTGTTACCAATGGATCTAACACCAATCATCAGTAAGATAAACAGTAATTAAACAGCAGATAAGTTTGAGTCTCGCTTCAAACTATCAAACCACAACTATAACAGGACTCACTGTTACACTACAGAACATTAAAGCTAAATAACATACAACAGAGCTTTTATTGTGAAAATCGTCATCCAAACTGCTGTAAACTGTCAAATAACCCAAAAGCATCTCAGTTGAATATTTCTGAATAAATGAATTACACAATACAATACAATAAGATAAATCTGAATTGTTTTGGGTGTAAAACTTGACTTCAACCATTAACTAACTTTTAAGATGAAAGAGCTGATTGTTAAGAAGCATATCGCATTCATCCAAAAAAAAAGATTCTTGTAATCATGACTTACTATGTCATGACTAAGGAGAAAAGTATCTTGTTAGCGATTATAATGTTTTTTTTCTTCATTACTAGATAGAAATTCCTCAGTTTTGGGATAAAGTCTTTTTTTCTTTAACATCACCAGATGCTGCAGACCAAAAAAATGAAGCTAATGAAATTTGAGGGTAACATTTAATAATGAATCATTTTTAATAAGTGTACATCATTAGCTGTTGGTCAGTGTTGCATCATGTTTGCTAAGGTTAATCAGCCCTTCTGGAGACACTGCATGTTTATAATCTTATTTTAGGTAACATCTCCATGTTTATCAGCCATGACTACTGAGTATCTTCTGCCCCGAGCTTCACTGAAACTGTTTCTTTTCAGATGTATTTTAACTCAACCATCTCAGACAGCACCAAGCTGCTGAAACCTGTGCTGGTTTTTGCATTCGCCATTGCGGCAGCGTTGACGGGTCTGACTCAGATCACTCAGCATCGCAGCCATCCCATCGACGTCTACGTGGGCTTCCTCATCGGAGCCTTCATTGCTGCCTATCTGGTGAGATCTGATCCTGTGAGGTTTCTGATAATAACACACACACCTTTTGCCATTCATGTCACATTTAAACACATGAATCGTGCCCTCACTAATGAGGTGAAGAAGTTAGATGCAATTCTCTCTGGTTTCAGTGGAAACTGAGCTTTTAAAAAAATACAGACTGAACTCAGCTGATGTAGAAACTGTGTCCAGTCTGACTGTGTGATTCACAGTCTCTGCTGCCGATCAAACTGTCCAGCTGTGGTCTCTTTGTGCTTCCGTTGTCGTGACAACTACATCTGTATGAAACAGGAGAGTAATGGAGAGTCTCAGAGCAGCAGGAAGAGGAAAACAGCACCTGACTCACTGGAGGAGTCTGATCTTTATTTAACCAACATGCTTTAACTCAGTAGAACTAACAGCCCACATGTTCACTGCAATAAGACTGAATGTTTGTCAGTTATCCAGTGAAAACTGGACACTTAATGTCTAATACAAAAACCTTAAAATAAAAGTAGACAACACAATGTTACATGAACAGTAAAAGTCACCACGGTCACAAAACACCATCAAAAAAACAATGAATTTAAATAATGGTTGCGGATATAGGGGAAACACTGTAAAACTCTCTTTAAAAACTCTAAATGAAGATAAACCCCTCAAGCCACTTTGAACTAATGGAAAAATCAGTGACTGACAAACTGATCTAAAAAACTTTTTCATGTCTGTATAATTCATATTATTGACAGCTGATCACCGAGGTCACGCTTTTCTTTTACCACCATGGATGTGCTGAGGCGGCCGCAGCGCCTCCTAAACCCAGGCAACTTAAAAACGTTATCGGCTGATAACAAGGTTTAAACTCATTATGTTTTTCTCCTCTCTGACTGGGATGTTGGCTCTCCTTTGTTTTTTATCCATTTATTATCATTATCATTATCATTAGTGAGACTGTCATCTGTGCAGCAGCTCATTGCTAGTTACGTTCTATTGTTGGGTGACCTCTAATGGCCGTAGTGATTACGACAGGAGCAGGCGGAAGTCAGGTGACGTAGTATAAAAAGTCCACAATAGGAGGAGGTAGTGGTGGATGGACGGGTCCAAAAAACATAGGACTTTGACACTGGAGACCGCTATTTGTTTCCAGTGTGAAACTGTTGGTCAGTCTTGTTTCTTTTGACCGCCCCGCAACCCTTAACCGCGTGTTTATTATTGAAACCATGACGACGAAGGTCCAGTATGCTGTCGGCATGCGGAGCAGCTTGCAGCAGGTTGCGAGACGGAGCATGTGAATAGGGACTAAAGTGGAGACATGAAACAAAAACGTTTTGATCACAAAGCCTAATGTGACTCTGACTCTCAGGTTTATCAGTGAAGTGCAGAGTGGAGTCTGCTGACAAACAGACTGACTCTCCTGTTTGACATGGCCGAACCCTCACTGCTACTACGATGACCTGGTTGTAGGTCACGTCTCTCGCCCACATCCAGGCGCGGTTTCACTCCCTCTTCATCTCTTTGCATGTTTGACTTCAGCGTTGTTGCCTGTGACAGTCGGTGTTAAAGTTTGCCGTTTGTAAAATATTTTAATGTCGTGGCAAAGCGTTGTTAATGATCTTGGCCATTTACATTAATACTCAAACAATCAGTGTTGCGCAGCACTTAGTATCACATCACCACATAGACCAAGTTTCTCTCTGCTCCAGCATCCCTGTCAATGAGTCCATCTGTGACTGGATCAGTAAAACCATCAGTGTATGAAAGGAAAACAGGCATTGAATGATGGGATGTTGACATAGAAAGAACGATCTACCAGATGAGGTGAAACAGTCTTTTAGTATTTCACTGTGAGTTACACTTACAATTGCCCTGTTTCTTTTCAGTCTTCTTTCTCATCAGCATCTGTGTTATTTTGTCTGTTTGGGGTCTGGAAGCAGCTGAGAGCAGAAACAGTCCTGAAGAAGAATTCACAGCCTAAGTAAATGTGTCAATACCACAGTGTGAAAATACTCAATCTGAAAAGTTCCGCATTTTAAATTTTACTTAAGTAGAAAATACAACACTATTAACAGCTGCAAAGGACAATAGATTGTTACTTTAGAATCAAATATTATTCGAAAAAATAATGAAACCAGCAACAGGGGGAAATGATCTCACTGCAGTTGTGGATTATTTCATTTTTTAGACTTTGTAGAAGATTTTTAGGACTCAGTCTTAGAAAAAATTATTTGGAAAGATTTTTTCAGTGTGTACAGTATGTAAAAATTAAGTGTAACTGCAACTGTCAGATAAATAAAAAGTGCAGTAAAAAGTACAATAATTCCCTCTGAGATGTGGTTGAGTGGAAGTATAAAGTAGTAGCAAATGGAAATACTCCAAGTACAAGTACCTCAAAACTGTACGTAAGTACAGTACTTGAGTAAATGTACTCAGTTAATTTCCGCCAGTAGTTTATGCCTTAAGCGTTTCTTCTTCCTCCTTCAAACACTGACATGATTTTTATTTTCCTCCTTCAGGCGTTTCACGCTGTGGCCAACTTCAAGTCCTCTGATGACATCACTCTGGCCCTGCCTCCCCCACCTCCAAAAGAAGACCCCCTTCGAGCGCTGACGGAGCGAGGACACGAGTCCGTCTACAACAAGGGCCCCGCCTCTGCCTCAGAGAGTAACGATGAGATAGCGGCGGCTCCGGCCCCCATGGACCGGCTGGAGGGCCTGGGGCCCCTGCAAAGGGAGAAGTCCTCCATGGGGAGCCTGAAGAGGGCCAGTGTGGATGTGGAACTGCTGGCTCCTCGCAGCCCCATGGGGAAGGAGACCATGCTGACCTTCAGTAACACATTGCCGAGGGCTAGCATGAACGTTAATGGGGTGCTGGGGGCCAATGAAGGACCAGAGGATCCAGTTCAGTCGGTTCAACCTGTCCAGCCTGTCCAGCGACGCCTGAAGGCCGTGCAGGTTCCCATGGACCCGATGCGATCGCAGCAGCTGGTGTCAGAGTGGAAGCAGAAGTCGATGGAGATGAGAGGCCTGAGCGTGCGGGACGAGGCGGAGCGCGAAGCCAGTGAGGACGGTTCCGAGGTGGGCTCTATGGGGACCGACGACGGGGGATCTCAGGTCCCTATCTACCAATCCACAGTGCAGTCTGGGAGGACAGCCTCCAGTCACAACCCAACTCCACCTCCAGGGAGTGCCAAAGCTGTGGCAACTCCCCGACCACCACAGATCCCTGAAGCAGGACCCCCACCGGTGTCCCCTAAGAGTGCCCTGACCCGGGCCAAATGGCTCGCCATCCGGGAGAAGACAGGTGGGGAGGGGTCAACCCGCGGTGCCGCCAACCAGCCACGACTCATGCAGGTCATCGCAATGTCAAAGCAGCAGGGCCTCCTTCCCTCCTCCTCCTCTGGGGAGAAGTCCTCTGAGACCACCTCCACCTGCTCCGGCACCTCCTCCTCAGCCGACTCTCCGCACTACCGCCCCCCCTCCGAGCAGCAGCGGGAAGGGTCGGGTATCATCACGGTGGACGCCCATGCCCCACACCATCCTGTTGTCCAAGCCCTGCCACCTCCTCAGGCCCCGTCCCTCGCAGGTAACGGTAACCCATGGGAGTGGGCAGGGGCATCCAATGGCGGTGACCCGCGAGACACCTACGACCTCAACAGCCTGAATCGAGGAGACTCAGCCGCCCGCGGCAGCAGCTTCCGGCCACAAAGATCAGCCTCACCGTGCGCTACCATCAACCCTGACCCGACCCTTCCCCCACCTCACCCCCAGGTGGAGATGTCAGGGGACGCTAAGCGCAGGGAGATGGCCATGAGACGCAAGACAGCACTAGTTCTATTGGATCGAGAGATTCGTAACCAGACTGAACAGGAGAACTATTACAAGAGTTTGCAGGGACGAAGATTCAAGGATTAGTCTCTTAGCTTTTCAAAACAAAAGCCTTATTTTTAAACTGGTCACTAACAGCACAGTACCTAGACAGCGGTGAGGACCGTGTTGCTATGCATTTCTTGGGCTAAATGTGATGGAAGGAAGGAGCTGCAAGAAATGAAAGTTTCCATCCAGGAGGATCAGGCCTGATGCTCAGTGGCTCAGCACTTTGGACAGTTTTCTTTCCATATTAAAGAAGTTTTATCTGCAGAAACAGGATCTTAAGTCTCTGTTTTTCTCTGTATCCAGGACTTGTGCAATAACAGTCCTGTTTGTTTGTCCAATGGTGCCCACCAGAGAGTGGCACAGTTAACAGTTAAAACCTTTCACATAATAAAAGGATAATTAACACACAGAAAAGAAGCAAAAAACTAGGTCAATTAAAAAGCTTGGATAAAAAGATGAGTATTGAAATCATAAATGGACTCATGTCACATGGAACTTGCTAGGGAGCCAGTGGAGATGCTATAGGGTGGGGGTGGTGCTGAAGGGTGGGAGTGATGTGAGATCTCTGGCAGCAGAGTTCTGGACATATTGAAGTCTGTCCAGGGTCTTATTGGTCTGTCCCATCAGGATTCTGTCTAGTACTCCAGACGAGATGTAACAACAGAATGGTTGAAGTTAGGAAGCCATGGCTGGAGTCTTGAAGTGTTCCTCAGATGGACGAAGGCGATTTGGTGATAGATTTTAAAGGCGGAATCAAAGATAGTGTCCAAGTTGTGGACCTCAATAGATGGGCAGAGGGTGCACCTATCAGGGGACAGAACCAAATGACCAACCCTCTAGGGTATGTTCTTAAACGCCACAAGCATCTTTTCTGTTTTGTTCAATGTCATCCAGTTTTTATATATCATGAAGGCAACTGATGAATGACAGTGTAGGGAGGTGGGTGGAAGGTTTGGTGCGAACATACATTGTGTATCATCGGAGTAGCAATAACACTTAGTCCATGACTTATGATTACGTGACCTAAAGGAAGCATGTAAATGATGAAAAGTAGCGTTCCAAGCAGTGGTCCTTGGGGTACCCCTTTGTTGACAGGGGGAGGGTACTGACCAATGTGTACCGCAAGTACCACCTGAGTAACCCATTCTCATGACATAGGAACCTTGATGATGCAGTGAAGACTTTCTGGTCATGCAGTGCCAACCATTGGAAGTGGAAGGATTCAATTGTGACAAAATAGATGCGAAGAGGAAACTCTATTGGTGTTGCTTCTTATTCGTCAGAGCATGGTTTCATAAAACTGGACAGTGCTCCAGTCCCTCAACAGTCAGCACTGTCAAAATGGTTTCCAACTGGTCGCTTGTGTATATTTGTGTCTTGAAGTGCACCAGAGTTGAAATCCAAGTGACAGCAACTTCACCTCCTGAAATCCGCTAATTGCAGAAAAATCAGTGTTGGTGTGACTGGACGCTTAAGGCATAAATGTGCTTCTCCAGGCTCAAGGTTTAGGATTAGGTAAGGTTTCCAGACTTACACTGCATCCAGAACTTGCTCCTCTATTTTAGATATTTTGAGAGTTTTTGTTGATGCAAGCCCTGCCCCCAAAACAATTTAGAGGAGCTTTTTGTTGGATGGAATTGGATTGAACCACCAAAACAACATGGAGGAAAGCCTGGGAATCCCTGCCTTTAGGACCTGACTGCAATCAGATCAGGACCAAAACGGTAAGCCTGGCTTGCGCAGCTCGGTTATCACGATCAGTGAATGGTCCAACAAAAGCTAATGTCAAATATTCATGCGATCATGAGCAGCAAAGACCCCTGATAACGATACGTTATGGATGGAATAGTTTGGGGAAAAATAGGCAGTTTCAGTATATTAAGACCATCTACAACTATCTAAAGTATAGATCGGAGTAGAACCTTCCCTTTTGGAGAAAAAAATAGGACAGTTTGCTTTTTTCTAAATGAAGCCAAAATATTTTCTCCCATCGTCCATGTCCTACTTCCTGTTGTACTGATGGTCCAGTTTCAATGCTCCTGTGATTTGATAGTCAGCAGATCCAATGGTCGCACCACACCTCCATTAGATTGAATGACTTCCATTCTCCATTAACCCCACAATGTGTGAAGTTGTACATGGAGAATAATGAACACGGGGTCGTTCAACAACATTTGCATTGCTGTTTCTTTTATATGTGTACGATGTATAACAATGTTTGAAATTACCTTTGGCCAACTGGGGGTTGATTAAACACACTCACACTGCAGATAACAGCACTGACAGTATGAAAATGCCGAAATATCTTCTTCTGCCTGAAGACCAGAACAGAACCACACAGTCTGGTCAGCAACTTTATCTGACTGATGAATAATCTCCATCTTCAGTGGAGAGACGACTGTCCACAGTGTTGAGCCTCCAAGCAGGAACCTGGAGAGTTTCCATGGCAACTAATTCTTTGAATAATCAGAAGTCAAAGACCACAGAGACGATTTTAAAGATTCATTCTGAAAGCACAAGCATGCAACAAATCTGCAACCTGCAGTGGAGTTCCTGTGATAAGATCCTCCAGTTGTTTCCTCTGCGCTCACACCGACCTGGAGTTCGGGAGCTGCGTCCAGACTTAGTGGACGTCATGGTGGTGGGACTGTGCGGCAGCCATGTGGAGGTCTTACACTGATTGTATATTACCTGGACGAGTGTGCTGTTGCCTTTCTGTTGTGATGGATCGTTTGCTATTGTGATTCTCAGCATGTTGGCTTGTTTGTGTGCTGCTCTCTGATTGGTCAAGGCTGCGCATCTGTTCAGAGATTTTTGTGTGTGAATGTGTGTATTTATTAAGGATGGACCAATATGAGATTAAATATTTATATAAATAATGATATTCAGAGTTTAAAGATACACTCCCTGATTTGTTTCAGTGTCCCCAAACACCAGAAAGTCACTTGAGTCAGTATCTCCCTACTTCTTGTGGGCGCAAGTTATTAACTGGTGAATACAAGTTAATATCTCATGCCTACAAGTTATGAACTCATGGAAACAAGTTAGTGTCTTGTGTGTACGAGTTAGTATCTCCGGGTAACTGGTACTTGTCTTTGTTTTAGTCATTTCTGCAGCAAATTGTCAGCATTAGTAGCAAAGAAAACAAGAATGAAAATTTCAGGAAAATATTTTTCTAAGAATTGGCTTGTTAATCTTTTAAAGAAATAATACCAATTATTGAGTTGAAATGTGCAATGAAGTATTAATTCCACTGTTATGAAAAAATAGGAAGTTTAAAAATAAAATTGTAATATTTTGAGAATGAGGTCATAACTTTAAGATTTAAAAAATCCTAATAATACCAGAGTAAAGGTGTAATATTACAGTTTTTTATTTTATTATTCTGTCTGAGTAAAGTAATAACAATTATGTTTTTATTTTCTCTAAATTCTTATCCTCAAGCTCTCCGATTGTTTTCACCTGACAGTGGCTGGATCAGTGTCTGATTTAAATAGTGTCTGCGGCTCTGAAACCAGATCAAAGAGTGTATCTGTTTATATGAAATATTGATGAGCCACTACTGAGTCTGTCCCTGTTGTGTCTCTGTGTTGTTGCATGTGTCAACAGTTTGATTTTAAATCAGATGTCCTGATCATCT
>NC_053405.1:252500-291259 GCF_016859285.1 Xiphias gladius
TAAGTGAGTAGAAGATGATTTCCAAAAGGCATAAAGTTAAAGAGGAAACATTTCTTTAATATTTCAAGCCAGATTAGTGTTTTATTTCCATCTTGTACAGTTTTCAAATTAACAAAAAAGGAAAGGGGCCTGAGAAAAAAGTTCAGTCTCCCTGCATGGTCAGTACTTAGTAACGCCTCCTTTGACAAGTATCACAGCTTGTAAACGCTTTTTGTAGCAGCGAGAATAGAACAGAATAGAATAAAACAAAATAAAATAGAATAGATAAGAAGGCAATTATTAGTCACTTGACAGCTGTACAATGAAATTTAGTGCTTCCCCTCAGTGGTACATACAATATATATATACACACACACACATATATATATATATTTGTGTGTGTATATGTATATACGTGTATGTATGTGTGCGTGTGTGTGTGTGTGTGTATATAAAGTTTACACACATAAATAAGTATAAAAACAAGTATGAATATAAAGATGTGAAGTAAAATTGACTGTATATTGGTGTACACTGCACAAGTCATGTGGTCAGAGTCAGCAGGATAATATTACACAGTCTCATAGTTTTTAACAGAGTTCAGTTCTTTGATGGCAGATTGGTAAAAACTCCTCAGAAGTCTGGGAGTGCGGGTCTTGGTAGACCTTCCAGCGGGCAGGAGAATGTAAAGGTGGTTGCCTGGGTGAGAAGAGTCCGTAATTCTGTTGTTGGCCTGATGCAGACATTGTGTTCTCAAGTGCAGGTAGTCGTGTCCTGGTGATTTTCTGTGCTGATTTACCGACTATCTGAAGAGCTTTTTGTCAGCCACAGTGCAGCTGGCCACACCAAGATGCTTTCAACAGAGCAGTGATTCAAGGACACCTGCAGCTGCTGGGACAGTTTAGCTCTTCTCAGTGTCCTTAGTAAGGAGAGCCACTGCTGAGCCTTCTTCACTAGAGAAGCTGTGTCAGCAGACCAGGTGAGGTCCTGGGAGATGTGTGTGCCTAGGAAGTTGAAATTGGTCCCTCTCTTCAACATGTCTCCTCCAATGTATGAAGGAGCAGGCTCCTCTTTCTTCCTCAGTCTTTCAGTCCTTGTTTGGGGGACTTTCGCCCATTCTTCCTGCTAAAGGCTTTTAGGTTTGTGTTTTCAATTATCCAAACATCCCTTTGCTCACTGTGGCCAAAAAGTTCTATTTCAACTTAATCAGTCCACAGGACTTGTCTCCAAAATGCATCAGGCTTGTTGAGATGTTCCTTTGCCATCTTCTGATGCTGCATTTCGTGGTGAGGACGCAGGAAAGGTTTTTGTTCTGATGACTCTTCCATGAGGGTCATATTAGTGCAGGTGTCGCTGCCCAGTAGAACAGCGCACCACCGCCCCAGTGTCTGGTGAATCTTCCCCAAGGGCTTTTGCAGTCAGACGGGGGTTTTGATTTTCCTTTCTAGCGATCCTACGAGCAGTTCTCTCTGTAAGTTTTCTTGGTCTTCCAGACCTCAACTTGACCTCTATCGTTCCCGTTAACTGCCATTTCTTAATTACATTAGGAACTGAGGAAACAGCTTCCTGAAAACACTTTGCTATCTTCTCCTGCTTTGTGGCCATCAGTTATTTTAATTTTCAGAGCTAGGCAGCTGCTTAGAGGAGAACATGGCTGCTGATTGTTGGAACAAGGTTTGAGGAGCCAGAGTATTTATAAAGCTTTGATATTTGCATCACCTGGCCTTTCCTAACAATGACTTTGACCGAGCCACAGCCCTGACAAGCTAATTAAGGTCTGAGACCTTGGTAAAAGTTCTCTGAGAGCTCAAATCTCTTGGGGTGCTCAAACTTTTGTATGGTTCTCCTTTCCTTTTTTTCACTCTAAACTTGTACAAAACAAAAATAAAAGACTAATCTGGCTTAAAATGTTTAAAAGAAATGTTTCCTCTTTAACGTTGTGCCTTTTTGAGATCAGTTCATCTTCTACTCACTCAACTATTCACAGTAACAGAAGTTTTGACCAGGGGGCCCAAACCTTTTCACACCAGATAGTCACAAAGTTTTCAGACACTTCACTTTTAATACATGTTGTTATGTTGTAGCCTTTTGCTAAAAATGTTGAAGTTAATTTTTTCCCTCATCAATCTAGACTTAACACCCCATAATGACAAAGAGAAAACAGAATTTTAGAATTTTTTGCAAGTTTATTAAAAAGAAAGAACTGAAATATCACATTCAGACTCTTTACTCAGTACTGAAGCACCTCTGGCACCGGCTACAGCCTCCAGTCTTCTTGGGTCTGACGTTACAAGCTTTGGACACCAGGATTTGGGGATTTTCTCAACCCTGACAATTCTGCCTGTCCCTGTCACTGTACCTTGACACGATCCTGTCTCTGAGCTCTGCAGGCAGTTCCTTCAACTGCATGGTTTGGTTATTGGTGTGATATGCACTGTCAGCTGTGAAACCCTATTTAGACAGGTGTGTGCCTCTCCAAATCATGCCCAATCAATTGAATTTACCAAAGGTGGACTCCAATCAAGGTGTGGAAACATCTCAGAGATGATCAAGAGAAATGGGAGGCAGCTGAGCTAAATGTCAAGTGTCGTAGCAAAGGGTCTGAATACTTATGTCAATGTCATATTTCAGTTTTTCCTTTTTAATAAATTTGCAAAAAACTCTAAAATTCTGTTTTCACTTTCTCATTATGGGGCATTGAGTGTAGATGGATGAGGGAAAAAAATAATTTAACTGATTCTAACATCAGTCTGGTTTTGAACTAATTTTTTTGGTATATGCTGAAATACGTTCGTTTCTTGGTGTCGTCTACCACTGCAACAGCTGTATCTGGGTTTTTGGATTATTTTTAAACAATACAAATTTGATTAATTTAGATATATTTTTTCTCAGGTATTGTAAAGTAGTTTTTTAACCAATAATCCATTCTCTTCTTTCAGCAGCTATTTAAATGTTCCCGTCTTTAATTTCACAACTAACACTCACTTTATGACTTTGTTTCCTGTCTTTTCATTTTTCCTGGGGTGCAGTACTCTGTGGGTTATTATGATGTCTGAACAGACAGTAAAACAGAATAATACGTTTTATTATTTGTGTAACTTTTTGACGAGGTTAGGTTCAAATCAGGTTAAAATGATGAAAAAATCAGAAACTTCCATCAGATCAACAAACTCACTATTCTCTTTATTTCTGCAGATTTCATCTCTTTTCTAAACTAATCAGACAGTTTGTATCTGTTTGAGGCTCTCAGCAGCTGGCAACTGATTGGACGAGGAGAGTAGGTGTCATCTTAAAGAACCAATCAGGAGCAGCCTTTTCTTTTGGAGTGCTCCAGTTTAAAACCATTTTAAAGTCCTCCTGCAGGATCTGGTCCTTAATCTAGTCCTGCTGGTCTTACTGGTTGTCCTGGTTGGCGAAGACTCCGGCCTCCCATCGCAGAGCTCGCTGGTTTTTATGTCGAATGACTCGAGTCGACTCAACGACCTGAAAACAGACAGAAGAGAAAAAGAGACAAGGAGACACAGAGACAAAGGGACAATGAGATAGAGAGACAAAGCGATGAGGAGAAGAGAGACAAGGAGACAAAGAGACAAGGAGACAGATACAAAGAGACAAATGACAAGGAGACAAAGACAAGGAGACAAAGAGACAAAGGGACAAAGAGATAGAGAGACAGACAGAGAGACGGAGCGATGGCATTGAATAGGCACGTTTTCAGCCTAAAAGACAATTTTTTTTCATCAAGAGAAACTACCTTAAGTAAAACATTTAGAGAAATCCTGTTTTTCTCGTTGATATCAGGCTCTTATCTGTGTTCAGTCAGGAGTAAGGACATGGTTAGCCTAGCTTAGCATAAAGACTGGAAGCACGGGGAAATGGCTAAATTGCTAGTAATGTGCAGCAGAGACACCACAGTGTCCGGTGGTTTCCGGACACTGTGGTGAGGAGCCACTGTGTCGGCTGCTGAACCCCACAGACAGGAGTGTGACATAAGAGAGTCAACAAGACTATTTCTAAAATGTTGACGTGTTCCTTTAAAGAAGACCGTACCTCGTTGTTCACGTCATCAACCGGCTGGATTCCTGCATACTGAAACAAAAACATAAAGAGAAAACATTAAGCCTGAAACCTTCGTCTGACAGATCCTGCTCCTGTCTGGTGAGAGCCTGAATGTTTTTCTATCCAGGCTCTTAATTCGGTAGTTTCAAGCATTAATTCTGTCGGTTGTGATTTACAGGTGAGTCCAAAGATCATTGAGCCTCCAGCCACACCTGAAGCTGTTACTCTGAAACCGAAATATCTAAAGTAGTAAAGGAAGTGAAAACCTGAGCACAGAGGGTCAGAGGGATAAAGCACAAAACCTCCAAAATAAGAGCCTTCTTATTGACTCACTGAGCTCTCCTCCAGCCTCAGCTTGACTCGTCTGTCCTCAAAGTCCTGCAGCAGTGTCTCTGTAAGACCTCTGAAAGGAGGGAGGGCCGACTGGACCACCGTGGGGGAGGAGGAGAAGGAGGAGGGAGGAGGGGGGGAGGAGGTCCAGGGCTGAGCGGTGATGAAGGAGATGGAGGGTAGACGGACGGAGGGACGAGGGGAGGAAGAGGACAGACTGACGGGTTTATCTGAAACACAACAGAAAGGAAGATACATGAGTGACATCGTAGGTGACATCATGAGTGACACAGTGTGACGTCAGCTGGACTGAAGCCTTGACCTCTGACCTCTGACCTCTGCCACTGTGTCTTTAACAGAAAGATACAGTGGCAGAGGTCACACAGGTCACTGTCCAGCAGGTGGAGCTGTTTCAGTCATCGCACCAGCTCTTTCATTCTTGTCTCTGACTCGTCCACATGGTTCTAACCTTTATCTGAAGTTAATATGAAAAAGGTTTCAACAGTCTGAGTTCATCGGGTGGAGATCTTTACTGTTCCTCCACTGCGGCTCAGCGCGGAAACGTGAAGAGTGAATTCTTTCCTAGACTGTGTCTTTAGAAAATCTTCACCTGATTTGATTGGTTCTCACTGATGAAGCTTCACATTAACTTCACATGAAGTTTAGAATTGATTTCACACAGAATGAGGACTTTGTCTCCATCACTTCCATCAGGAACATGTTGTGCAGAGACCTGTTAATGTCCAGTATGAACAGGAGGAAGAACCTGTTCGCATGGACACATGACAAAAAAAGTCTCCTTTATATATCCTCCAGTCATCTTTGACACTACGTGGTTTCTGTCAGACTAAATCATGTCTTTGTTACTTTACATCTAACTGACATCAGGTTACAACTCACTAAGGGTAAATACCATCCAATGAGTTTTGATTTTCAGCTTTATTGAGCTGCTTAGTGACTGAAACGTCAGAGTCAGGGAAGTTGGCAGTCCAGGAGAGATGTGTGATGTGATGGACATTGATAGGGACCAGAGGACCAGGTTCCCATTGTTTCTCAGCCATCAATGCGCACCCGGCCTTTTTTGAATCAATAACAAAATCTGAGACGCAGCAGTGATTCAGAGGTCTGCGACCAGCTTAAGGTAACACCATGGGATCACATCAAATGTTATGTTAAATAGTCTTAGTAGAAAAAAAGAATTCAATATGACTCTATTTGGAGAGAGAAATGAAGCTGATAATTACAAATACAGATGATCAAATTTGTCAGAAGGACTTCAGTTTTCCTTTTATTCTTCAAAAACTACAATCCAATGTTTACATTTTTGCTCCGTCAGTTACTTTGCGTCTGTGTTTTCATGTTTTGAGGGTTGTCGCTCTCAGGCCAACAGTCCTTGCTAAAACCTTCCAGTTAATCATCAGTCAAACTGCAGCTGAGCTCCTCGCCCTGAACCTCCTGAAGCTGCTGGACTTTGGTCGTTCTCTCACTAGGTTACTCATTGTCTCCGGCTTATATATGACACACAGCAGCATCCACACCAGATCCACTCAGGTTTGACTCTACTCACTACAAAGCCTGAGTGTTTTTAAAAATATCCGTCAATGTCAGACACTTTCCTTCCTGCCAGGTGGCTGTCGGTTTCAGATCATTTGTTTGAAAATCAACCTGCAGAGATTTAAAACCTGCTGCAGAGGGTGAATCCACAGTCAGCATCACATCTGTTTTTATTGATGTCAAAGGTCATGTACCACTGCAGTATCACTGCAGTATTGCCGCGTGGTGAAACCTGCTGTGTTTCTGAGAGGTCGCCAACAAAGTGTCTTTTGTCTGTCAGATATCTGGGTCTACTGGAGGTGGAACGAGTAAGCAGCGGCCATCCTGACTGAAAATCAAAGTGTTCAGCGACATTTTGTGGTTTTACGAGTGGTTATGTTCCAGACTGTTTCTTGGCCCTGAGCAGTAACTTCCTGGAGACTCTACTGCAACATTAATCCATTTGTACTGACGAAACAAACCAGAACTTAGGTAAATGGACTGCACTTATATAGCTATATAGTCTTATTGACCGCTCAAAGCGCTCTCCACTACTGCCACATTCACCCATTTACACACACAGTCAAACATCGCTCTTTTCTACACATACTGCACTTTCTACACACACACTCACACACTAACGACACAGCGGAGGCAATTTGGGGTTCGGTATCTTGCCCCACGGACACGTTGACACGCAGACTGGATGAGCCGAGGATCAAACCACGGACCTTCCAGTTAGTGAATGACCTAATCTACCCAGTGAGCCACAGCCACCAAGTGTTAATCATTTAGCTTTGGAGGAGCTGTTAGGTGGATTATGTTTCTTTCGGACAGAGGCAGGCTAGCTGTTTCCCTCGTTTCGTCTTTATGCTGAGCTAAACTAACCAGCTGTTAGCTGTAGCTTCATATTCACTGCACAGACATTTGCATTTCAATTTATCAAAATGTTGAACTTTTTCTTTAAACCATTTGTTGTATAGTAAAGTTTCCTTTTTTCCAGGATCCTCTGGACAGGGGGCGCTACAGTGGCACTCTGAGCATTCAACATTTAAAACTGCAATTACTTGTTATAATTGACTTATGAATACATGATGCAAGTCAACATTCATCTACTTACTTTATCAGTCAAGTCCACATGTACTCTTTCAGCAGCTGCTGTCAGTAATCACATTGTATTTCCATCTACAGAAGGTTTCCAGTTCAATCTGCTATTCAGTCAGAACCAAAATCATAGACTCCACTCTTCGGTTTCCCTCCACCATGAACAGGCAAAGCATGTAACCCAAAACATGGACCATGGCCAGGTTTACCTGTCCGGTAATTTCGTGAATTTTGGTGAATTTTTATTCAGGCAAATGTCCAGTGGGAGCAAAATTTAAACAAAAGTAATAAAGATGTTAGAGCTAGAGTTTGACACAGTGTATTTCTACAAGACAGGGCCACAGATGATTTTGTGCTGTTTCTGTATTTTTAATGAAGTAAATCCAATCTATCACTTAATCCCAAATTCCAAATAAATTATAAGAAATTAAATTATTCAAAATCAACTGACGCACAGTGAGCCTGGGGCTTTGGGGCTCCTGGAGGTCTGGGATCCTGGAGTAGTTGCTGTGTTTGCAAGGTCTGTAATCCAGCCTTGATAAGGACCACTTACCTGTTTTTGCAGGTGGGTAGAACTGACTGACAGCCATCTTGGCTGCCTGTTCTACCAGGGGAGCTGGATATAAAAGCTGCCGATTGGTTTTTTCCCTGGACTCCCTCAGCTCCTGCTCCCGTCTCAGGGCCTCCTCAATCTCCTTCTCAATGAAATCTGGGGCTCCTTGTCCTCTGGATTGCAGGCCGGTGGACACAAGGTTTTCCCTCCAGGACCGAGGCATGGTTGAGGTCATTTCATGGTGTGATGTCGGTGTTGGGGAGGAGGGAGAGGAGGAGGAGAGGGAGGATGAAGAAGTCATTTGATCCCGTTGGAAGCATCTTGATTCCTGGGGCTCTGAGTCCCTTACAATGAATGAAGAGGGAGCTGAACTCATTTGATTGATGGACAACTCAGTTTCTCCAGGGTGTCGATGAAGAAAGCAGGGAGATGGGAGGATGTATGTCTCTCCAGACTCAGACTGAGGTCTTTCCTCTGTCCTCCTGTCCTCGTCTTGTTGGTCAAACTTGCTCTTTATGTCCTCCAGCTGCTGTGGAGGATCTCCACTGTATCGTCCCAAGATCCCACTCTGCTGCTGAGATATCTGCTTCCTATGGTTCTCATTCTGGATCTCTTGCTGGATGAGAAAGCTCACACGGGTCTTTTCTTTGGCTTTCACGGGCATTAGTGGTCCCTGTAAACGTTTGATTTTGATCTCAACCATCTCCAACCTGCTGTCGCTGTGTTTCAGGCCTCGAGAACGTCGCAGATTCTCCTCGCGTTCCTGAACTAACCGGATCTCCTTTTCAATCGGTGTTTCATACTCACTCGTGGCCTTGCAGCTCCTGTTCTCTTGTTGACTATTGTCATTGAACAGGCCTTTGTCACTGGTGTAGCCACTGCCCATCTCCACCAACAGGTCATCCAAGCCAGAGTCCAGTTCAACAAACACACTGCTCTGTTTGCTCAGACTCTCCTCAGTCCGGCACATCGTCACCTTCCTCTCTGGGTAGGTGTCACCTTCTTCTGATGGTTTAGACTGAGTTGTATCTTCACTTACCTGCACACTGTCAAATGTCTCCACTTGCCTTGAGGACACATCAGGATCTTGCTGCAGAGATGAGTTCAGGTGTGTTTTTGAGGACCTCAGAGGGTCTAGAACTGCCTTCAACTGGCCCTGCTCCATCTTTAGGAACTGTTGTCGGGCAGCACTGAAGTTGATCTGCTCCTTGTCAATGGTCCCAGGTTCAGCAGGGCGAGGAGGTTCTGGTCTGGAGCTGATAGGACTATAGCTCACACTAAAACCTTCTATTAGTTTGTTTGTAGATCTGCTCAGATCCAGATTCTCCAGTGCACTCAGCTGATCTTTGAACGTTGGGTTCTTCTTTGGTGCTTGGCTGCGAATTATCTCGTTGCGGAGCTGCTTCTCCTCTTCCTCCCCAACCACTTTGATGCCATTCTTTGGATCTGTTTTGTACTGTGATTCTTCCTTGCTCTCTGAGAACAGACTCTCTGGCTTCCTGCTGCTGGTGTAGGTCTGTAGTTTGAATCCGTTCTCCTCCTTCAGGGTGGCCAGCTGAGCCTGCCGCTGTGGTGAGACCATCCAGGCCTCATTCAGCTCAGCCTCAGGACTCGCCGGATCCTCCACGAAGGAGTAGAAGCCACAGTGAGAGCCTGAGCTGCTGCTGGGACTGCTGGGGTTGCTTGGGCTGCTGGGATGCCACTCATTGCTGATGCTCCCTCTGTCCTGCGACACCACAACCTGCCGTGCCTGAACCACCACATCCTGGGACCTGTCACCCTGCTGGGTGGAGACAACCACCGATGAGTGGCTGCAAGTGATGGAAATGTTGTCTGCGCTGAACACTGAATCGGCCAGGTCGGGGGCGTCACCTTGGACAGGGCCAGCAATGGTTCGCAGGTCTGAGGGTTGAAGCAGGGGGGACAGGGGCTTCAGCACCCACCTCCTTGGGGTGCTCTCCATGGTTGCAGGGTGCGCTGTGGGGAGCGCTGTGGGGGGCGCTGCAGGGGGTGATCCAGGGGACGCTCCAGAAGGCACTATGGGGGCCGGTGCAAGGAGCACTGTGGGGGGCACCGCTGGGGGTGCTGTGTGGGGCGCTGCAGGGGGCACTGCAGGGGGCGCTGCAGAGGGCACTCCAGGGGGCGCTCCAGGGGGCGCTATGGGGGCTGCTGCGGGGCGCCCTGTGGGGGGCACTGCAGCTGGAGCTTCAGTGGATGCTGTAGGGCCGGTGGGAGATAGAGGTTCTGATGGACAAAGACGATGAACAGAGCTTGATGTTTGAAAACTGTGAACAGTCAGAATATCCTGGCGATCAGAAGCCGAGAGTCTCTGAAACAACAATAGAGAGGAAAGTTACTATGGAAACAAGTCCGTTACTATGGGAACAGCATAGAAACCAACACAATCAGATGTGCTGGTTTCTATGGAAACAATAAAGAGGACGGGTTTTTTTCCATGGACGCAGGTTTGTTACTATGGAAACAACAGTGAGGGCAGATCAGTTACTATGGAAACAGCACAGAGGACACATTGGTTACTATTGAAACAGCTGAAAGTACAGGTTTGGTTACCCTGGAAACAGCAGCACCAGGTTATGGTCCCTCTGTTCTGTACCTGATCTTTTTAGTTCTGCTTTAGTTTTTTACGAGGTCGTATTATTAATAAACTGGTTCAGTGACAATATAATTAATTCCTGTATGCCCTTGCAAAGCATTGTGGGATTCAGAGTCTTTCAGAACAAATAGAATTGATGTTAATATAATGTTATTATTACATATCAATCTGTTCCTTCAATCATCAGTAGCAGCTGTCAGATATTAATTGCTATGATTAACAGTGTTTCTGTAGAGGTCTTACTACCATCTAAACTTTGGGCGAATATAATGGGTAACATTGACAAAGCTGTAAAATGTCAATAAATCAAACACCCCTTAATTCACCACAAAAGAGCCCATAAAGTCTCTGATAAACTTACTGATGTTACTGACTGAAGCTTTGACATTTGAATGGAATAAATTGTCTGGATTTAAAGAGAAATGTAGTGAAGGGAGAACAAAGTGTTTTGGTTTAGAGGTTTCATTAAACACTGCAGGTGACTGTCAGGTAACATCTGGGAAGAACTGTGTGGTCACCAGTTGTGTTCTATGGTTTGGAGAAAATATAAATGAATTCCGAGAATGTGATAACACAGTTAACAGCGTAGGTGGTAAAGCCGCTCGCCAGGCCAGGAAGGTAACTGAGATCAGGTGACTGTACAGGCGGAAAATATTTGTTCCAAAAGCTGGACTCAATCATTCCTGTATTTTATCACTGGAATTAGTTTATAATCACATCCGCTGTCGTTTACAGACATCTGAGTTCAGAGTAATGACAATTCATCAACTACTGAAAATGATGAAATTTAAAGAACGGATCAGTTTCAGCCAAAAAGTTGTTTACAGATTTTCAGACATATCTGTACTGTTTAAAATTCATCAGTTTGTTGAATTAATTGCAGATCAGCTCAATGATTGATCTATTCAATCGGATCAGATGACGATCAGAAGAGTTTTTAATCGGATTACAAAACAACAGCTTGATTCTGAACGAAGTCGTAGGTTCAAATCCAGACTCAGTGACGATAGTGTAATAAAACTTTAGAAACACAAAGCACAGATGTAAAAGTGTAGCCTCAGTATTAAACCGACCGGAGAGGCTCTAATATTGTGCTAGATACAAGAAACAGTTTGAAGTAGTGGAAAGTAACTAAGTGCATTTACACAAGTTCTGTACTTAATTAGAAACTGGAGCTACTTGTACTTTACTTGAGTAAAGCCCCCCACCTGTTCAATAATCTATTGTCACACCTGTGCATATAACTAAATCAACAAGTGTAATCCCAGCAATCTGTAGTGGTTGTCATGGTAATCAATAATAAAGTCTGAACGATCTGAAACCTCGACATATTTCAGCCTGTTTCCTCGACACACTCTGATTACTGTGTGAAGCGTCACTGTGAGTTTAAGACTCACACAAAGCGTTTTTTACGTCACAGGTTTCCAGGTCTTCATTATAACCTGAGCATAAGGCAAAGGTTGAAGTCCATCTGACTCTGGCCTCCACACTTTTACTGTACTTCATATTAAAAAAAATACAGCACAAGATTTATCGCATGCGTGTATGTAATGAGACCTCACTGGAATCCTGTTTTATTTGCAGAGTTAAGATAAATTAGTCTCCCGCCCAAACCGCTGCAGAAAACATTAGAAACCTGAACACACAGTGCACAGAAACTGTGTCCATTCATTTACCCAGTAGAGTCCAAGTATCTAAACTTGGCTCCACATTTTTTAGTGATACAATGAGAATAATACAATATACTATAATGACATTACACTACGAAAAGGAGCCATTCTGCATAATGAATTCTTCTACTTTTGATACTTAAAGTAAATGTTTGCGTTCCATTCTGCATTACATTGTGTACCTGTACTTAAGTACGTTTTGAATTCAGTATTTTTGGACTATGGTATTTCTACATTTACTTGAGTAAAGGAGTGGAGTACTTCTTCCTCCACTGACAGTTTTTGCACCAGGAACAATTTATTAATATATTACAATGAAATTGAATAATTACAGCTAAAAACAAACATGTAACTCCTGGCTTGACGAGGCGACGTGACCCTGCAGAGGTGACACTGGGCTCTCGGAGGATAAATTAGCTGAAACTGACTCATTGAGAGGCTCTGAGAGTCAATCTGAGTCGCTACGGATGAAGCGTGAGACGTGGTGTAGGTGTGGACATGTTTAGAGAAAACACAGACGCAGCTTCTCCTCTGATGCTTCATGTGTTTCACTAGTTTTACTTCAGTCTGTCCAACTCTGATAAGCTGCCGCTCCTGCAGTCAGTCTGTTGGTCTGCTGATAAAACACACACACACACACACTCACACACACGTACATACACACACTTACACACTCACACATACTTGTACTTAGATCTTTGTCAGGGCAGTTATTGAAATTCCCCAGCCCCTTACCCTGACCTAAAACCTAACCCTAAACCCGAACCCTAAAACCAGGTCTCAACCCTCAAACAGCCCAGGTGTGAGGACCAGACAAAATGTCTTCACACTCTCAGGTCTATAACTCACTGGTCTTCACAAAGATTGAATTACATGATGTTTACTGCAGCGCCACCTTTGGGACAAACTCTACATGATTAAGACCCCAGGAACAGAACATTTTATCTGAGTATTTTCTTTTCATAAAACTTTATACTTTTACTGCACTGCATTTATTTCATAACTTGAGTCACTAGTTACTTTACAGGTTAAGATTTTTTCATACAAAACACGAAAAGAGTTTATCAAATATGAGCTGAAACCATTTACAGAAAATTAACTGGCAACTATTCTGCTGATCATTCAGGTCATTTTTCATGTCAAAATACCAAATATTTTCGGTTTCCAGCTTCTGTAATGCGACGCTTTGCTGCTTTTCCTTTTAATCATTTGATTCATTTTGAGGTTTATACAAAACATTGTTTCAGCTCTGCATTTCTCACTATTTCTGAATTTTTATCAACCAAACAAACAATGGAGAAAATAATCTGCAGATTAATCCATAATGAAAATAATCAGTAGTTACAGTCCTACATTACACAGTTCACATCAGCTCCACTCCAGCTACAACAGTAAATCCAGTTTACCTAATAATGCATCGGTGATAATTATCTAATGATATAATAAACAGTAACATAACAGTTGAACAGTCACAGGTATATTTCTCTTTTACTTTACCTTTACTTTTAATACTTTAAGTACATTTTCCTGATTATACTCACATACCTTTACAGGGCAGGACGTTTACTTGTAACAGAGTACTTATACAATGTAGTATTGGTACTTGTACTGGAGTAACAGATCTGAGTACTTCCACCACCTCTGCTAAGAACAGAGAACTCATCAGTATGGTATTTGTAATGAACTCTGCAGCCTGTAGGGGGCGCCATCAGTTTTTACGTTTTACACAAGAAATATTTTTGAAATTGTAAAAGTTAGATATTTTGCGTCCAGTTTGGTATAAGACTTCTCATCCGAAAACATTGACTCTAATCACTGTTTCAAACATGGAAATTAACATAACCAAAACTCCGCAGGGACTTTAATTCAGAGCAGACTGACACTCTGAAACATTCAGATTGGACTTTAACATGTTCGTGTTTTGATTCTGTGTTTGAATTAGTGTTAAGAGATGGTTTTGTTATTATATATTTTATTTTTGTTATTAAAACAGATTTTTCTTATTGAAGCTGACTTTCTTACCTGAGATCAGTTTCCCGTGAGCAGCAGCAGAAACAGTCTCAATAACAACTGACAAAGTTCACTATCATCCCATCAGAGGCCCCGCTCACCACACACAGACCCCGCCCACCCTGACAAACACACACACACACACACACACACACACACACACACACACACCTTCACAAAGACACAAAATCTCATTTCTTCAAATGTCTTTTTGTCAGTGGAGGAAAGTAATTAAGTACATTTACCCAGGTTCTGTACTTCAGTACAGTTTTCTCTGTCTCTGGGCTGCAGTCATGGAGGATCTACTGTGAACCATCTCCACAGACTCTGCAGCTCTCTGACATTTAACAAGTTTGAGAAATAGTTTTTATTCTGAGGTTTGTGAGTAAAAGTGAATGACTTTCACTTTTGCCTGTGACTTCGGTGTAAATCGTGACTTTCAGTAAGTTCAGGTGCTGGTGTGTGGTTTAGTTTGTAGGCTGCTGCCCCCGCCTGGTCAAACAGGTCTCTGACATCTGACGTCACCTCACACGTTTCACATTAATTCATGCCAACAGGAAGCCAGCCTGCAAGGAAGGACTCCCAAAACCCCAAGAACCCCAAAACCCCCAGAGGACAGAAGCCCAAAAGCCTTGTTCATCTTATTCAGCCACTCAGTAACTTTTATAGGAATAGATGTGACACCATCTTGGTATCCAGTCCTCCCAAATGAACTCATTAGGATTTCATTCACTAAGTTTAATTACTTTTGTCAGCTGAATTAAACTGGATTTTTGGTTTGTTTTCTTGTTTGTCTCACCTTGGTCTCCTGGTCCAGACTGTGACAGAGAACCTGCCATGGAGGAGTGTACTTGAACATCCTGACCTCGACTGGTGTCAGCTGGATCTGACTGGTTCCTACTGGTTCTGGTCTGGATGATGGTGATGATGATGATGATGATGATGATGATGTTAGTCAGACCCTTAGCCAGCAGGAACCAATCACCATCAAGCCTGCCAGAGACAAAGAGGTGCAACATTTACTCAAGTACAGTTCTGAGGTACTTGTACTTTACTAGAGTATTTTAAATTTCTGCTACTTTATACTTCTACTGCACTACAGAAATATTTTGTACTTTTACTGCACTACATTTACTGACAGCTGCAGAATTTTTTAAAAAGAAAAAACTGAAATATCACATTGACATAAGTATTCAGACACTTGAAATTTAGCTCAGGTGCCTCCTATTTCTCTTGATCATCTTTGAGATGTTTCTACACCTTGACTGGAGTCCACCTGTGGTAAATTCAATTGATTGGACATGATTTGGAGAGGCACACACCTGTCTATATACTGTCTCACAGCTGACAATGCATATCAGAGCAATAACCAAACCATGAGGTCGAAGGAACTGCCTGCAGAGCTCAGAGACAGGATTGTATTGAGGCAGAGATCTGGGAAAGGCTACAAAAAAAATTCTGCTGCATTGAAGATTCCCAGTCGAACAGTGTCCTCCATAATTCTTGGATGGAAGAAGGTTTTCTAGAGCTGGCCGCCCGGCCAAACTGAGCCATGTGGGAGAAGGGCCTTGGTAAGAGAGATGACCAAGAGAAGACAAGAGATGAAGAGATGACTGGAGAAACTTCCAGAAGGACAACCATCACTGCAGCACTCCACCGACCTGGGCTTTACTCCAGAGTGGCCAGACTGAAGCTTCTCCTCAGTGAAAGACACATGAAAGCCGCTTGGAGTTCGCAAAAAAAAGCACCTGGCGGACGGACTGCGAGAAACAAGATTCTCTGGCCTGATGAAACCAAGATTGAACTGTTTGGCCTCAATTCTAAGCGTCATGTCTGGAGGAAACCAGACACCGCTCAACACCTGACCAATACCATCTCAACGCTAAAGCGTGGTGGGGGCAGCATCATGCTGTTGCTGGTGTTTTTCAGAGCCAGGGACAGGGAGGCTGGTCAGGGTTGAGGGAAAGCAGAACGGAGCAAAGCACGGCGATATCCTTAATAAAAACCTGGTCCATTGAACTCAGTACTTCAGACTGAGCAGAAGGTTCACCTTCCAGCAGGACAATGACCCTAAGCACACAGCCAAGACAACACAGGAGTCGCTTTAGGGACAACTCTGTGAATGTCTGTGAGTGGCCCAGTCAGAGCCCTGACATGAACCCAATCAAACATCTCAGGAGAGACCTGAAAATGGCTGTCCACCAATGGTCCCCATCCAACCTGACAGACTATGAGAGGATCTGCAGAGAAGAATGGCAGAATATCTCCAAATCCAGGTGTGCAGAGCTTGTTGCATCATACCCAAGAAGCAACAAGTCGTCCAACCAGAACGACCATATAGGTTGTTTGTCCCCACCCTCTGAGGCGACCCATAGGAGTGTCTCATGAAATATGGTGGCAGGTGTACCAGACGTTCATTGTCATGGTTACAATAATAAACATGTGGTTAAGCATAAGGAACAGTCACGGTTTGGTTTAGTCACAAAAAAAAACTTGTTCGGGTTTAGGGAAAGATCGTAGTTTGTGTTAAAGTAAGTACTTCATCAATGTTAGAGGACCTTTGTTGTCATGGTTACAACAATAAACACACAGTTAAGGTTGTGGAATGGTCATGGTCAAAAACAACCATGTTGACTATTGGTTTTAAATAGCAAATGAACAACGGTCTCCTGTGTGAACAGGACACGGTCCTGTATTTTGTTGACCCATCCATCCACTCCACCCTTGTCCCTATGAGGCTTTGTTGCTCTTTATACGTCACCTTACTTCATCATTTGCCAAAGAAGCCTCAACTAAGCACTGAGTAAAGGGTCTGAATATTTATGTCAATCTGATATTTCAGTTTTTCCTTTTTAATAATTTTACAGAAATTTATCAAATTCAGTTTTCTCTTTGTCGTTATGGGATATTGAGTGTGTACTGATGAGGTAAAAAATGAGTTTAAATTATTTTAGCAAAAGGCCGCAACATAAGAAAAAGTGAAAAAAGTGAAGGGGTCTGAAAACGTTCTGAAAGCAATGTACACCTGTAGCCACGAAGTTTAAACCTGGTAACAGGTCTCTATGTTGTGGCTGATTGGTGTATATTATTAATAATATTAATATTTATTATTATTGTTAACACTGACAAAGGCCATTTTGCCTGTATAGTGGAGATTTTTAATTCTCTGTTCATCTGAAAGTATTTCTGAGATTACTTCGTCCACTGGTTCTGGACTCCGACCCCGGGTCCAGTGACTGGTTCAGTGACGTATAATTTTGTTTTTGTCATGCAATGCACACATAACAATATGAACCTTTAACTCATTGTGGAATATTATAACTTTTGTATGTTGTGAGCTTGTTTTCTGTAATCGCTGGTTTTTTGTATGAGCTGTACGTATGCAAACGTTTGGGACCTTGCGCTGTTCAGTTAAACTTATACATGAATATTTAAGTAGAAACCAAACTAAAAGTCAAACATGAACCACATTCGAAATCTGAAGCTTAAAACTGAGTCTGTTTTAGTTTTAACGTGATCATAAATGAAATCAG
Organism: Xiphias gladius; assembly: GCF_016859285.1. Lineage (NCBI taxonomy): Eukaryota > Metazoa > Chordata > Actinopteri > Istiophoriformes > Xiphiidae > Xiphias > Xiphias gladius. The sequence goes on from NC_053405.1 coordinate 269,886, forward strand.
AGTGAAACTCACCTACACTGTAAAAAAAACCCTTTAAATTAAGTCTTTCTTTAAACTGAGTTTTTCATTTCTTAAAACAAGTGAAAAAGTGTCAGAAATCAGTTCTTCCCACTTCACTGCAAATCAACAGCCAATTGAAGTTGAAGGTTCTCACAGATTCTAGTGCAGCGACCTTCCTCCTGTTTACAGGTTCAGACTCTTCTAGAAAACTCTTCTCACTGCGTTTGCAGATTTTCATTTTCACTTACTAAAAGAGTTCAGGACTCAGAGAGAAACAAACTGGACAGGACCCAACCTGTTCACTGTTTACAAACAGTTGTTTCCTGTTGTTACCGTAGAAACACAGCTTTCAATCACTGTGGGAGTGTCAGCAGCAACCAATCATCTTGTCTGAATGTCGGAGGTGGGCGGGGCTAACATACACTTCACATTTCATTACATCACTGATTGTAACTTTATCAAACTGATTTGTAGATTCATCCGGCAGCTGATCACCAATCAGCTGATCAGAGACACACAGGTAGGTGATGTCATGATGATGTCACACAGGTAAGAACAAACAGAAACAAAGTGAACATAGACTCACCTGCAGGTTCAACTCCGCCAGCTGATGGAGGACTGATCCACACAGACTGAATGTGTGTATGTGTGTGTGTGTGTGTGTGTGTGTGTGTGTGTGTGTGTGTGTGTGTGTGTGTGTGTGTGTGTGTGAGTGTGTGTGTGTGCTTGTACTTCTATCTTCGTGAGGACCAGTTTGAGTTACAGACCTGACAGTGCGAGGACATTTTGTCCGGTCCTCACACCTTCCAAGGGCTGTTTGAAGGTTCAGACCTGATGTCAAGGTTCAGGTTAGAATCAGGTTTAGGTCAGGGTAAGGGGCTAGGGAATCCATTATGTCAATGTCAATGAGTGTCTTCATAAAGACAGAGGTACAAGTATGTGTGTGTGTGTGTGTGTGCGTGTGTGTGTGTGAGTGTGTGTGTGATGGGTGTGGTCAGTCATTGTGTGTGTGTTTCTGTTGGTCAGCAGCATTCCTGAAATATTCTACTACTCAGCAACACACACACACACACACAAACACACAGACACAGACACAGACACACACAGACACACACACACACACAGACACACACTGATGTTTAACAGATTAAAGAGTTGTTGTTCAGTCTGAAGCTTTCAGCTTTAAAAACATCATCAGGAGCAGTTTCGTTAAGGGGTGGAAAGTAAATAAGTATATTTACTCTGGTAATGTAATCAAGTATACATGTAGCATCAAGTATATATGTAATTTTGAGGTACTTGTACTTCACTAGACTACTTCCTGCTACTTTATACTCCCACTCCACCACATCTCAGAGGAAATACTGTACTTTTTACTGCACTTTTTATTAATCTGACAGCTGCAGTTTTTTTAAAGACAAAACTTATGAACTTTTATTCACTGTCATACATTAAATCAAACAATTTGTAAATCAAAATTTTACAGTTTTTCTCAATTTCTGAAACACGTTTTCTGAACGCATGGCTCATTAAAACTCTAAACACAAATAAAAAAGCTCACACACAAATCCAGCCCTGATATCGCCACATATGCTTCTTCCATTACTTGTGTGAGGGGTATGTGCTCATGAGCTTGCGTTAATATGAATGCTGAAGAGCGGAAAACCGTGGGAGGTTGCTGAACCAGTTGTGGACCAGTTGTGTTGGGCGGTCCATCTGCTCTGCTGTAGTGAGGACACTTTGTGGTGTGTCCAGGAAAGTGATGAGATGGACAGTATTGTGGGGGCCGAGGGTTGATGGGGATGGAGGACGCCTTGGTCATTCATAGTTGCGCACGTGGTGATGTTTCCCCTTGCGGACCAGGAACCTCAACAATAGCACGCTGGCCAATGACGTTCCTTCCTAGTGGGGAACTGCAGCTGCATCTAACTCAAGAACTCTCTGAAACAAACAACACAGCAATCTCAGGCAAAGACCTAAAGCAATCATTATTGTGAGGTATAAAACATTACGACACATAATGTGTCTGTACAGTGCGGATTGGATGCAGTCAATTACAGTATTGGAATGCAGAGGTCTTACTTGCACGTAGTCATAGCGCAATTCTTCGACTCTTTCAGAGTTTCTCTCGAATGTCACCCTGTAGACCTGCTTCATTTTTAGGTGGTTTCACTGTAGGACATGGTCGAGTGTTGACAAAGTCACCTGTTCAGTATTTTGGAATATACCGTGGTCTTCAGTGATTTGAGTTTGTATTTGCGTTGGTCTTAAAGCATTATTTGCTCCGACAATATCGTGTGTTTCAGTCTCCTCTTGAGGTGTCAAAAATCTTCCTCTTTCAGTTCTTTAAAATATTCACTATAATTATTAGAAAAATACAGTAACAATACTGCACATTGACAAAGTAGGAGTACAGTTCTCAATTTTATACATACAAGAAACATTTTTTTACAGGGTTCAACAGAAATTATTGAGTTCTGTCTTGATATGTAGTGCTACAGTAAGGGGAGTAGAATTCTTACGTGTTCTCATGTCTTTGTGTCTGGACGATTGAAGCCAAAGTGAAGTGGCTCAAGTTTGTCTGGCCTCCCAACCCTGCCTCTATCATCGTCGGACCATGATTGACCACGCTGGCCAACAAAGTGGCCCGAATCTCATCAGAGGCAGTTGCTCTCCTGCGTCGTAGTCTTGGTCTTCCTCTTGCTGGTCCTGCTTGTCCTCGTCCTTCTCCTCTGACTCTCGCTCTACCTTTCTCTGCAAAGTTGGCATTCACTGTTCTCCGACACAAGAGAGCTCACCTTTGGCCCTTTTATTGCTAAAGCTATGATTGCTAATTGAAAAGCAACAGGTGTTTGCCCATATGAGGACTCAATGGTGTGATTGGTGGTTTGAGCTTAGCATTCTGAAGGGCAGCGTTTTTTCACGTGAACACAAGAGATTTGATCAATGAAGACTGTGCCGAGTGTAGAGAATTGTGAGTCGTGTTTTGCAAGAAGTTTGGTTTAGGACTGCACAGTGAGTGAAAAGCAGGGAATGTGTTTGTATTTGTGCAGAATTGGTGTAAGATAAGGTACATGAGTTTCAGGTTTTAGTCACTGTGTCTCAAGTTCCAGTGCGAGTGTGAAAACAATTGAGAAAAACTATAATATGATTCAATGATAGTGAGGACTGAATTAAAATAATAATCGTTGCTGTAATCATCCTGATGATCATGTTGCCGTGGTTGTAGTTTGCAGGATTCCTAACAGAAATTTTATTTTATTTTTTTCTCTTTTATTATTTCTTATAACGTGCTTTTTTGTTTGTTCGTTTGTTTCGATTTTGTGGAAACAAAAACAAAAAAAAAAGACAAAAAAAAAACAGGGCATGTGCCAAAATCCTGCACAATAAATCTTGTGACAAAGACAACGATTATAACATAATTCAGCTGAGCTCTGTCTTGGCCGACTATACCAACAAAATCATATCAATGATAATCATCTGATAATATCACTTCTCTGCCGTCGTTGTTGTTTCCCGCAGGAGGCGACCCTGACCTTCAGTCAGCTGGTTACCACGACAACAGGAAGAGGCTGCAGGACATCCCAGCTTCCAACTCTACAAACGGGTTGGGTGGGGTCTTCACAGAGTCCTTCACACAGCACCGACAAACAGAAACCTGATCCTGGACTCTGGAAATAAGGCGACTGATCAACAGATCAGGTTTTCTGGAAACTCAGGCATGTTGTTTAAGGCTAATACGGATGTTGGATTTATCTATTTTTACTCATTATATTTTCAGATAAAATAAAATAAATAAATAAACATTTCAGTTGTTCACAACCTGCACTGTAAAAACACCAACATTTATTATTTGGCATTAATAGCAATTACAAGGTGTTTGGCCTTAGAAACCTTAATTATCAGCATTTAAAGTAACAACTGAAATTGTGTCAACCAATCTAATGGTTCTCATGTTTTAATGACAACGAGTGAAAGTTGTGTTAACTTTTTTCTTTGTTTACTTTTCCTCTGCACTGTAAAATCTTATCATCAGTTACATTAAATAAACTTTCATTATTAACTCAGTTTGTCAGTTTAAATAAATCATTATCACTTTGAAAACTAATAATCAAGAGTTCAGTTTGACTAAATGTCCAATGGATCATTTACTTCACTCATCAAATGAAGTTATTCAGAAACACTGTTAGCGTATTAGCATACACTTCCCAGCATGCATTGCATCATGCCTAATACTTTCCAGAAAGGATGGAGGCTGTTGTGTGTCTAATTATAGATGATGTGTAAGGTGGTTTTCTCTCTGATCGAATGAAAACAATATAAAGCCATAATTAAGACAGGTCTGTTCTTCAGACACCTCCTGCGACGGGTCCGAGAGGTGCTGAGTAGAAACTGCTGTCAGTCTCACTGATCTCACTCGGCTCAAACAAACACAAAACTTCAGGAATTAAAGCAAATCACCCGGCTCAAAATTTTACAGGAGTGTTTTACCTTGAAAATTTTAGTGTGGAGGGCAGGACCTCAGGGTGATGGAACGATTAACAGGATGGAGGATGGAAAGATGACAATACTTTTTCTGACTTTTGTCTCTTTCTCCTCTCTCATTCTGTGAGAATGATTTAAGGTGGAGCCGCTTCCAAACCACCGACTTACAGCGAGTGTCCAGGGGTCCTGAGCAGATGTGGGTAGATTAGAGAGCAGTGCTGCAGGGGCAGACATTGGCTGATGAAGCGGGGGCTTCATCAACTAAAGGAGAGTTCAACACAAACAGGAAGTGATTTATGAAGTAATTTAGTTTGCGTCTGAACAGGCAGAAATAAACCAGCATGAAGCTTCTGAACATGCTGAGATCTTTATAAACCACAAAGGATCTGTGGACCTGCAGGAACAAGCTCTGTCTGCTCTCCAGGGTTCCGGCTCAGCTCAGAACTGTGATGGACATGAAAAGGTCAAAGGTCACAGACTCGAGTCTAATAAAACATCTTGCTTGCGTGCATAAGATCATAATCACTGTGCACAAGTTCTTATCTTATTCAACACAAAACACTGTAATCGCTCAGGACTTTGGTGGCTCCATTATTCAACACACTGCATAACTGACTTTTACTTTAAATTCCTTCAGTACATTTTCCTGATAATATTTCTACACTTTTACTCAACTTACTTTCTTTGCTTCTTCGTTTGTTTTGTTTGTTGAGGATAAACTATAACCTTTTTTTGTTCTTATTGAACTTATTTCTTTCTACATGTTCAGTTTAGGTAGTTCAGTGCAGTGGAGGTATGGGTTGATGGGTTGGTTGGTTAGGGATGGATGGAAGACTGGGGTTAGGGGAATGTTGTATGGTATAGTGTTGCTCCTTCATATTTTTTCCGTTCTATCGTCTTTCAGAAAAAAAATCATTTAAAAAACGTAGAAATAAAACAAAAGAAAAACTACAAATAGACATAATCATTCTGTCAGTAACATGATCATGATAACATAACATGATACAACACAAACTGTATCACAGGGTGTGGATTCATATTTGTCAGTGAATCTGTGAAGTTTACATGCAAAGGAGCTCCACAGGGCTCCTGTCTGGGACCTGGAACTTTCTGTCTGTTTTACATTAAATCTTCCTCTCTATCTGCAGTCATCAGGTCTGCTGTCAGATGAGTCCAGCAGCAGGAGAGGGGACAGGAGTAGAAGGACAGGGTTTGTTTTAGACCCCGAAGGAAAGTTTCTGCAACAGGTTTCATTCTGTTAAATCAAACCAACAGGACCTGTTTCTGCAGAGTCAGCCTGTTACGTTAGAGTTCAGAGCTGGGTGTTTGCATCACAGTGTGAAGATATGAGACAGAGGTAGATCCCTGGATTTTTTACTGAAGAGGTCTTAACTGGTTGTGGTCTCTGAGAAGTTGTCTGAATGTGGCAGCATTAAACTGTTAATGAATGTCTATATAACCCAGGTAAAAAAAAAAAAAAAAAAAACAGTCTAAAATAACATTACAGAAATAATTGTCACTTCTAGACCAGGACCAGGACCTACAATTATCTGGGTTCCCCACTCCATTCCTGCAGGTCTGTGTGACCACATTCAGCAGTGACTCTGAAGTTGCTAACTTTAAATAGCTTCTGCCACCTTAGCTATTAGCCAATAATGGCTGATTCAATACAGAGTTCCCATTGAGAAAAGAATAACTTTAAGGCAGCTAAGGATGTGAGTTTTAATGTTGTTAATGAGAACTTTGAATGATATGTTGTACAACAAAAAGAAACGAGTGAAGAAGCTTTCAGGATTTAATTAATTATTCCCCTTTTAATAGGTCAGGTTTTTCCTGTCAAGTTTTGTTCCTACCTGTACTTCGACGTTACCTTCCTCCTTTGATGGTGAGCTATGCACATTAGGGAAAGTCCACCTCACCTACAGTGTGGTAGGGTGAACTGACCTCAAACTGGACTCTTTGGGAACTAAGGGACCAAAATCTGAAAAGCCCGTTTTATGCATGTACAGTTAGGTGCATAAATATTTGGACAGTGACACAATTTTCATAATTTTGGCTCTGTACATCATCACAGTGGATTTGAAACAAAGCCATCAAGATGTGATTGAGGTGTAGATTTTCAGCTTTAATTCAAGGGATTTAACAAAAATATCACATTAACCCTTTAGGATTAACAGGCATTTTTATACATAGTCTCTCATTTTCAGAGGCTCAAAAGTAATTGGACAAACCAACATAATTATAAATATCAGGATCATTTTCAATTCTTGGAATGAAGATCCTTTGCAGTCAATGACTGCCTGAAGTCTGGAACCCATGGACATCACCAAATGCTGAGTTTCCTCCCTTGTGATACTTTGCCAGGCCTTTACTGCAGCCGCCTTCAGTTGCTGCTTGTTATGGGTCTTTCTGCCCTCAGTTTTGTCTTCAGTAAGTGAAAAACATGCTCAGTTGGGTTGATGTCAGGTGACTGCCTGTGCCCCTGAGGAATATTAAGTTTTTTGCCTTGAGAAGGTCTTTGGTTGCTTTTGCAGTATATTTAGGTCATTATCCATCTGTAATGTGAAGAACCGTCCTGTCACTTTACAGTATTAGGCTGAATCTGAGCAGATAGTATAGAACTATACACTTCAAAATTCATCCTGCTGCCTCTATCAGCAGTCACATCTTCATAAACACCAGTGACCCAGTTTCATTGGCAGCCATACGTGCCCATGCCATAACACTGCCTCCACCATGTTTGACAGATGATGTGGCTTTGGATCATGAGCCGTTTTTCCTTCTCCAGACTCTTCTCTTCCCATCATTCTGGGTCAAGTTAATCTTGGTTTCATCTGTCCAGAGAATCTCGTTCCAGGACTGAGTTTTTTGAGATGTTTTCTGGCAAAGTCTGATCTGGCCTTTGTTCTTGAGTGTTACCAGTGGTTTGCACCTTGTGATAAATCCTCTGTACTTACATTCATGAAGAGGTCTCTTGATTTTAGACTTTAACAATGTTACACCTGTTCTTGACCTGTCTAGCTGTGGTGAAGGGTTTTTCTCCACCAAGGAAAGAATTCAGTGATCATCCCACTTTAGTTGTCATTCGTGGTCTTCCAGACCTTTCGGTGGAGCTGAGCTCACCAGTTCATACCTTGTTTTCAAGAATGCACCAAATTGTTGATTTGGCCACTACCAAAGTTTCTGCTTATCAGACAGATGTCCGATAGGTTTGTTTTGTTTATTCAGCCTAACGACGGCCTCCTTCTTTTGCATCAACATCTCTTTGGACCGAATATTGAGAGTTCTCATGAACAGCCACCAAAAGCAAATTCAACACTTGGAATCAACTCAGGACCTTTTATCTGCTTAATTTGTCATGAAATAACGAGGGAACAGGCCACACCTGGCAATAAAACTGACTGTCAGTCAGTTGTCCAATTACTTTTGAGCCTCTGAAAATGAGGGACTATGTGTAAAAATGGCTGTAATTCCTAAACGGTTAGTGTGATATTTTTGTTAAACCCCTTGAATTAGAGCTGAAAGTCTACAATTCAGTCACATCCTGATGGCTTTGTTTCTAATCCAATGTGGTTTTGTAAAGAGGCAGAATTACGAAAAATGTCACTGTCCAAATACTTATTCACCTAACCATTTGTTTGTGCTGGCATTATTTCACTATATCATTTAAAACTTACCTGTGTGTGTTGGATTTTACCGGCGTTCAAAGACTTTAGGATCCGAGCCAAACCTGTATCTTCTCTGACGCAGCTGGTCCTCGTATCTCATATTTAAACTCTCACTTCATTTACTTTTAGCTTATCACCAGTTTCATTTGTGACATCTAGATACAGGAGGTAAAACATTTATTAATGTTTTATTAGATGTGATGTTTTTTTATTTGTTTTTTGTTACTATATTAATCGTGAAGTTGATGATTTTTTTTAACCCTGTTGCTCAGATATTTTAGATATTCAGCAACACTTACATCCAATTTTTAACATCTTTCTTTCAACATGTCTTTTACATCTGTTATCTGTTTTTATGCTGTTGTTATGTCATGTGCAAATAAAAAAATACACTAAACAATATCTACTCACGGCAACTACAGTCTGGTTAATGTAAGGAGAAGATTTGGTAAATAAACTGGTTAGAGTCATAACCCTTTTCAATTTTCATGAAATCTGCAATAACTTTCACAGGCAACGCTGCAGCCTGTGATCCAGAGTTTGTGTTTGTAATGTGATGTGATTATAATCAGCTTCACTGTTACTGTTACTCTCAGTCTGACACATGAAATAAATATCAGAAAATTCTGAATTGTAAAAACTGAGGTGTTTATTGGATTGTGATGGATTCAACTTTAAATTGTTATATGATTTTTGTTTGTGTCATATGTCATAGTTTTTATGGCAATTTATTAATCTCAACTTTTTTTTAGAAATATACATTTTTGGCATTTATTTATATTTCTTTATATCTGTTTGAAATTTTTATCTGCTGTATACAAGAGTTTTCTCAGGTAATGACTGTTGATGTTGGAGGTCTTTAGAAACTTGCATCTTAAATATACAAATGGTGTTAAAGGGTTAACTTACTGCTAATGCTAACACAACATCTCCTAGTGCTGCTGCTTCACATTAAAACTCTTCAACTGGAAAAGCACTGGGGCTTTTATTGTGAAGCAGTCACAGGAAACACAGTGTATCCGTCACCGAGGCAAGCACTGACAGCAGTCGTCCCTCAAACGTCTCCAGTTGTGATGACTACTGATTGACTCCAATATCAAAACAACCTGAGTCTGTTTGGCTGCGCTGTAACAGACACATAAGCTGCTCAATCGCCATTTACAGTCTTGTTGCCAAATCAACAAGACTGAAATCTGAAGGATTATAACATTCTAGACTATATTCATTTTTACACGTGACGTCTGTTGCTAACATACTTGTAATGGCAGGATGCTTCCACAGGGTGGCACAGTGTGTGCAGATTACAGGCTGGAGAGAAGAAGAAGAAAAGTTGGCTGAGTACACCTGCAATATTTGGTTTTAATCTGAGGACCTAGTAGGTAACATCAGACCAGGATCACAGATATCAGAACTTTTTATTGTTAAAAGCAGCTGATGCTCGATTAGAGAGGGAGAGAAATGTGTCAGGATTTATGAGCTGAATGCTTCATTAATATTCTACTTCTAAATAATGTTCGAGGCCTGAGGAATTTCATGTTGCTCTTCCCTGTTAACGACTTCATCGTGCATGTGTCATGTGTATTTCTTAATGGTAAATAACAAAAGTTCCTGATGCGAATTCTCTGAACCACGGACGTCTCACTGTTGCGAAGGTGCAAACAAAACGAAAGCAGTACGAAGCAGAGCTAACAGGAAAGTCCTCCGGTCACCAAGACCATTCGGCCGAGCGGTGACCGACCCGCATCAGGAGATCTGAGAGGTCTCAGACGTCCTCCAGTTTGAGGACAGAAAATACCGGCTGAAGTCCCTCATGTGTGGGAGCCCTGGCGGACGACACTCTCACCTGAAGCAGGAGTTACAAAGGCCTTTGACAAACACTTTGTTGGTGTCAATAACAACGTCTAGCGGCTGAGTTTAACAAGCAACACCAAGAGGCCAGTCACTGACGTTATAACAGCTGGCACGAACTGGCTGAAGACGGCAAACATGGGGATCTGCGTGAGATCAGACAGTAGTCGGCACAACTGATGCAGGCTTAACTGGGAGACTGGAGCTCAATTATTCATCATGAAGAAGCCTCGGGGCGTCACCTCTGGTCAGTCCGCGCTCTGGTCCACAGTCGCATCACATCGTGCAGGACACAACAACATATGACCAAGGGCCTCTTCTCTCAGACCAGCCGATTTTCTCCTCTCGTCATCTCTTTTTTCTGCTGCTTCAGTTGGCCATCTTTGTAGTGTCATCACCGTGGCAACCGTCCATCAGAAGATCAGTTCAGAACTGTTGATGAAGGACACGAAGCCATTTAAACCTGATGTGCGTCTTTCCGAGGACATCTCACCGGTTCATGCCTGACCCCTCTATTAAAAACTAAACTTCAACTGAGAAACAAAAGCTGCTTTCATGATCTGGGGGGATGTAGTACAGCAGTCTGGAAGACCCCCCCACCCCCCCAACCACCACCACCACCAAACAACCACATCCATGAGTTGTAACTGTGTGCAGCAGTAAAACACTTTAGGGGGAAGTTTAGATTTTGCTTGGTGTTTTATTGGTCTGACCGGTGATGTTTAGAGATTTAATTTGTGGCTGTGTGACATCAGTGAACTGAAGCTGCGCTTCATAGATGAAGTAGATTCACTCACCACTGAACTCTGACCCACTGTCCTGCTGTTAGGGAACAGAGCTGGATGTTACTGTAACTGTGGTGGATTGGCTGATACAGCAGTCCAATTGTGTCTTTGTTGCACTGAATGCATCTTTCCACTCACCCTCCCCAAGCAATGCGCCGATCTAACTCAAACCATGTGGGTGTAGGTGTCTTGTCTTCTGGTGTGGATGACATGTTAGCAGCTGCACAAGTTGTTGTTGTCAGTTTTCTTTGATCATGTGAAACTGATGTTGAATTTAACCTGTTGTATTTTAAGCAGGACGTGTGATGTGATGGAGGTTATGAGGTTGGTCTGTGATGTTTGTCTGCAAAGAAAAAATACAAAATCAGGTACTTGTGTTCAGCACTGAGTCGACCCGTCTGTTGGGTCACTTTTATTTTCTCTTTTATAAAACCCAAAAGAAGCTGAAAGAGTTTTCCCACCAACCGAATCACTGAGAGAAACTCTGCAGCAGGAGTCAAATAAATACACTCTCAAGTTAATGCACTGGTTTATATGACGGAGCTTCAAAAGAGAGAGAGCGGGTCAATGATACAAATCTCGGGACTGCTAACGCTAACGCTAATGTTAATAGTAATGCTAATCAGACGCATCAGGTGACACAACCGGAGACATGAGGAGTACAAAAGTAAAAAAGCCTCAAGAAAATAGAAAAAAGTAATGACAGGTCTTACAAAGCAGATGAGAATGAAGCGACAGGGAACAGGAAGTGATGTCATGTTGTTAAAGGCGAGGTTTAGGGCAGTGGGTGGAGTTTAGTTCATGTAGTTTTTTGTTCTGGAAAGTCTCCGTTTTTATTATTATATTACTGTATTATATTGTAAAGCAGCACCCCCTGCAGGATCACATAATACTGCAGCACTTACACGGCTGCTTCTCCTTCTTTATCTCCACCGCTCCTCCCTCCACCTCCCCCACCACCTCCCCCGCCGTATCCCCGTTACTGGCTGTTGCCGTCACAGGAGCTTTGGTGGTCGGTGGCGGGGCGGTGGAGGCAGGAGGAGGCGGTGCTGCCGTCTGGGCTCCGCTGCCGACCCCCTCCTTCCCTCCCCCTCCCGGTGATGTTTGGCCGTCAGTGTCGTCGATTAGCACCAGCTCGGCCGTCACCGTCCCCTGCAGCCCCAGCACCTTCTTGGTCTCTGCCTCGTCCTCCACGCTCTGGTATCCCATGAACACCATGGTGACTGGGTTCTCGGCGCTGGCCTTGGCCACGGTCGGCTCGCCATGAGGTTTAGCCTCCAGCCCCGTGATCTCCACCGCGACCTGCGGCGGCGGCTCCGAACGTGGCGGCTCGGGCACGGCCTCCTCCTGGAACTCTGCTGTCGGGAGCGAGGTCACCGTGGCGACAGTCTGTGACATCATTGAAGCTTCGTCGGCTTTGTGGATGAGCTCATCGACCTCGGACGAGCTGAGCAGGTGGACGCCGTCTTCACCGTTCATCTCATGGACCACTGAGAGACAGAAGCAGGATTAGGATCAGAGTCCAGATCAGGACCCCTGGCTGCGACAGTTCAGTACTGATCTCCTGCTGAAGAACCAATAGCATCAGACTATCCTCCTGGTTCATTTTCAAACTAAACTTCAGTCTGACAGCGGATCTGACCACAGCCAACAGCCATGATGACTGTGATTGGCTGAGGTCAGAGGTGTAACTACAGTGAGGTCACAGTGTACTGCAGTACACCTGTACATCACTGCAGCCAGGTGAGAAGTTGGACCACTGGATGTCACAAAGACGAGATTTACAGCAGGAAGAAAGTTGTTCTTTAAAGAAGGATCAGCCCTTTGGCCGGAGACGCCTGTCTACCTCCTCCTTTGAGTCTGTGCTGGACTCTGTGACCTGACAGTCACCTGACAGGTGAGCTTGTCTGATGTTTTGCCTTCATCAAGCTTCACTGTCAGAAACACGAGGAGGAGGACGAGGACAGCGCATGCATGTAGCGTGCTGGGCTGAGTCAGGTTTTACTTTAAGAGAAGTCATTCTGTGAACAACTTTACTGCCACCACAGACAATCGCAACATTTATGGAAACTGCTCTCATGTCTGACGCTCGGCCGAAACTTTCCTGTCCCCTACGGGGCTCCATATTTGCAGCGGCAGGTGACTTCTCCTAAAGCCGGCTGTTTGTTTTGGTTTGGGTTTTTTTTACTTGCTGACATCACCTTTCTGCTCGTCCTCGTAAACTTTGACCCCTTGCTGAGAGAGGTCAACAGGAAGTGTGGTGTTAGTGGACAGGACCCGGGTTTCCCCCGTCAGTTTGTCCCGTTCAACCTTAATCTCCACTGAGTACATCGCTGTGGGGGGGGGGGCGCACAGAGACAGACAAAGACAAAGAGGCCAACAGAGACACAAAGAGACAGACAGAGACAGACAGACAGTTACAGACAGAGACAGGCAATTACAGACAGGGACAGACAGACAGGACCGACAGTCATTTACAGACAGTTGTTAGAGACAGACAACTGTTAAATGTAGAAAACTTCATTACATAGACACTGAGGAAAAACATTAAGCTGAACTCTTCCTGCTGACGTCACCTTTTCCTTTCACCTGTACGTGCTCTGACCTCTGACCTTCTTACTGCTCCAGAGTTCAACTTGCCAAGTTCTGCCTACGACCACAACTTGACCGAACTGACAGCCGTACTGGGAGTTCCCAGTATAACTGGTTTTAACTACATATTCTGATTCGGTGACATCCACCTCTTGTGTCCCGTGTTCCCTCAGAATGTAAAAGTTAATGTTACATGTCTGCAGGAAGCAGTGGATCTACTTTATAACCCTCCAGGGGTCCGCTGCGGCAGCTGTCGGGACGTGGTGGAGATTTCCACATCACTAAATTGAAACGGCTGAACCATAATCTAGTTCTTAGGTAAAGGTTAGTTGTCCCTAAATATTGACAGCGACTGACTTCAGGTGAGTGAACCAATGGACAGAACAGACGTGTTAATGATGAGTAAAAGATATGAAGTATGGTTGTCGTGTCCGAACTGACATTTGACTAAATGTCGTTTAACAGTGACGTAGACTGGAAAGTTAAAGAACATTAGAGGTAACAACCACTGAAGCCGAACGGAGCATCAACAAACTGATTCATAAACGGTTTTGTGCATGAAGAGATGTTCAGGCTCAGAGTCTCTCAGATGTTCTGGATCTGTTCAGACCTGGACCTGGACCTGACTTCAAACTGTCACCATGCTCCATCTTTCTTTTCCTCTCTGACTCACCTCTCTTCACCTCCTCCGTCCCCTCTCTCGATTTGTTCATTCGAGGACTTTTGTGAACTTTGACCTCTGCAAAGGCTCATAGGAAAAAAGGAGGTGGGCACAGAGACAGAGTAAAGCCTGAGGCTCAGATTGTGAGATCATCACAACACTTTACTGGTCTACTGTCATCACACTGTAATCTAATTACTGTAATCTGATTACGTTGTCATTTGAACAGTAATGTCATAGCTGTATTTTACTTAAATGTGACCACTGTAATCAAATATGTATAATCTAACTGCTGTAATATGACTACTGCAATCTGAGAGCTGTAAACGGACTGGTGTAATTTCAGCACTATAATCTGATTATCGCAGACTGATCACTGATCTGATGACTGTAATGGGACTGATGTAATTTACCCCGTGTTATCCTACTATCTCATTACTATAATATTACTACTTTAATCTATCCAGAGACTATTTGCCCCTCTAGTAAAATCGGATTCCTGTAATCTGACTAGTGCCATGTGAGTACTGCGTTTTTTAATTTATGTAATCTAACAACTATAATCAAATTACTGTAACTGGAATGCAAGAACCGTAATCTTGTTATTTTAATCCAACTACTGTAATCTGATTACCATAATCTGAGTACACTAACATGAATACTGCAATCTAATTGATGTAATCCACCTACTATACTATAACAGTAATCTGGTTACTGTAATCTGATTACAGTTACAGAACAGAGTAGTCCACCTAGAGTCTCACCTTGGACTACCTGACCTGACGGCGCAGCTCTGTCCTGCTGACTGCTGCTGTGACCTTTGACCGCTACATCTGATCAGAGAGACACGGTGAGAGAGATGGTTTGTGGAAAACAATGACACAAAACAGACAGAGAAGAAGAAGTTTACCTTGAACTGATCCTGATGACACCTGGAGGGAGAGAAACCGAGAGATCAAGTTCAACTTTACAGCAAAAGTCACTGTAGATCAACAGGAAACCGAGAGACTGAAACCTAAAACTACGATCAAAATAAATCAGACTAATCTGGTTACTGTAATCTGACTAAAACTACAGAGAAAAGTATCCAGACCAATGTAATCTGACCACTGCGATATGAGGCAGACAAAGAGACAAAGACACCAGTAAACCAAAAACTGTGTGTGCGTTCACACGTCTGTCTATGGTTGAGTGGACAAATGGTTTGAAATCATCATTGTGAGGACATTTTTGGCAAGTGGGGACGTTTTGGCCGGACCTCACAACTTCAAAGGGCTGTTTGAGGGTGAGGACTTGGTTTTAGGGTTCAGAGTAGAATCAGGTTAGGGTTTGTGTCAGTCTGCAGGAAACTCATGTAAATCTATTTAATGTCCCCAAAGGTGACCTAGAAGAACATTTGTGTGTCTGTGTGTGTGTGTGTGTGTGTGTGTGTGTGTGTGTGTGTGAGAGTGTGAACTCACCGTGGTGTGTGTTATGGTCTGACACACAGCTCCAGTTTCTAGACTGACCAGCTCCTGCTCCAACCTGCAACACATACAACCACACACACACACACACACACACACAAAGTTTATTGTTTTGTTTATAAATGTATATTATGTTATCATTATTGTTATTATGATTATGTTTTTAATTTTTGAGTAGTTAATAATTATATAATTTGTAAATAATCAGATGAACGTGTTGAGACCTGTTGACGGTCTCTTCAAGGCTCCTGGTTTTACATTAGACGGGATTAAATCAGATTAGATGAAGTATATCAGATTAGACCTGTTGATGGTGTCCTCCAGGCTCCTGGTCTTGGCCTCATCCTGCTCCAGTTGTCTCTTGACTTCATCCTGTTCTAGTCCAGCAGAAGGAGCTCCATCCAGCAGCCAGCGCTCCCTCAGAGCCTTCGACTGAACACACACAAAACAGCCATGCTGCGTTCATCATTTAAAGAAGTCTTAAAAGGCTTAGATTTCTGTGTCACTAATATATTGTTATGGAAGTCCGTGGTTACCAATATCTAACTAGGATTTCCGCCTCGCTGTTTACGCCTCCACCAACCAATCAACTTGCAGTTTACATTCCCGTCTGTCCAGACTCATATATGCAGTGAAGACTTTGAAGGCATATAATAAAAGGTGTTCAGTGCATTTTGTTATAATTACCATATTAATTTTTGAGTTATGTTTAGCTGCCAAAAAGGTGTTATGTGAGGTCACAGTGACCTTTGACCTTTGACCACCAAATTCTGCTTGACTGTTGTCTTGTTTTGTAGACGGGTTTTTGATGAACGATAGCGGCAAGTGCTGTGCTCCCTGACAAACACATTGCATTTCCTGTCACAGGTTCATAATAAAAGTCAACTTGTGTTTCACCAGTTAAAAGCTTTTGATGTGAAGCCGCTGCAGCAGGAAATGTTTGGTTTGCATTAGCGTTAACTTAATACAGCATTTTTTCTGGGAACGTCTCCGCAGACGCCCGGTTCGTAAAACTGCAAATATAAAAACATTGTAATACTTTCATCAGTGGCGACCGGCTCGGTCACCGTTGCTTTACCTCGTTCAGTGATGGATAATGACTAACAGACCTTTAGTTAAATGAACATCTCGGAGACTGACACTTTAAACATGTAGTATCAGTTATCAATAGCACTGAGGTCTTCATTCGGTCTCAGGTTAGCTTTTGTTTTTATTTTTATTCCAGTTGAGGATAGTTTTCTTTCTGTTGTTGTTCTTTACTTCAGTTCATGTAGCAGCTACACATCAGTTTTTTCTTCAGACCTTCACTGACTCTGGATCAGCTCTGATATTAAAACCACAGCAGATGAGATCTGAAGCGGACATGTTCCCGTCTGAATGTGTCATTTGATCAGACGTGAACAGCTGTGTTACAAATACTCAGAGTTATTTTGAATCAGCGGCCGTGAGTCTGACAGCGAATGGAGTCGCAGCGTTTCAGACGTTCCTGTGTTCGAAACCGGCTGATCTGAGATCTGCTGCAGATATTTTTACTCTGCAGCTGTTCTCAGTCTGCAGCTTTGTACAGCTCAGGGTCACCACACCTCTGGATCTGCACTGTAAAAATATCTCTACGCTTCAAAAAATTACTCTCACTCGCTGGTTTTATTGTGGTTGGATTTAGCCTTAGTCTTTGCATGAAAGCTGCTGTACAAATAAAATGATTATTGTTATTAGTAGTCTGTGCTGATGCCAGTGCACTTGGTAAGTATTACTGATTATTATCATTGATGCAGTAATGTGGAACTACTGCAACACTGTGAGGTAGTTAAAACTATGTCAGTGCATCATATTTTATAAACTCTTCATATTTTTTTGTATTTAAAAAAATGTACCTGGAAAGCAAATAATAACAACACGTGTCAGGTACATGCAGTGACGTAAAAAGAACAATGTTTCCCTCCGAAACGCGGAGGAGTACAAGTAAAAAGTTCCTCAAAACTGTACTGCAGTACAGTACTCGAGTATATGTACTTAGTTACTGTCTGTCAGTCTGGTACCGGTTCATTTTCTGTTCAGGTGTTTCTGTCTGTAGCTGTCTGTCTCACCTTCAGGTGCTGCAGAGCTCTCCTGTCATCCTCCAGCTGACGTTTCTTGTTCTCGATCTCTGTCTGCCACTTCCTCTTCTCCTGAGGCATGATGGGAAGCGTAGTCAGACACACAGAAACAGTTGACGCCTTTGTCATGTGGAAATTGGGAGGTTTATTCACTTCCATTCTAACTGACACTTCAGCTGCTTTCAGCTCTTACTCTTCGACCAGTCTCAGTGTTTAAATACCTCAGCCGCCTACAGGGATTTAACTTGAAACTAAAACTTTAATCCTTTCAGCAGTTACACTGTAACATGTCTGCGGACACTTCGAGTCCTTTCACTGCTTCAGCTTTAACTAAAAATCCCCGGCAACATCTGACACACAAACATTTCAACCTGTTTTTACATCTGTAACTTTTCCGTGTAACTGAACATTATCTTCAGAAAACCTTTAGCTTTGATTCCTTTCGACTCCACTGGTCGAGTGTTTGGACTCTGTGTTTCACATCGTCAGTAAACAAACAATGGTTGATATCACAGCACACGTTAACATCACATCTTAATCGTACTTCACCTACTGTCTTCTACAGTGTGAAGACACGCAGCACACACGTACACAAAGTATTACTACTAATACTACAGTTTCTGCTGAGGTCTGAGACAAGGCAGGATGATCGAGTTACATTGAGAAACACAGAGGACGAAGATAAGTGTGTGTGTGTGTGTGTGGATCAATACATGCATTAGTGACAGAGCTGTGATACAGACCTCAGATCAGCTCAGAGAGGAGGAGGTTCAGGGTGTGTCTGGAGGTTTAAAATATCTGCTGCTGTCTGAGGTCGTGTTTCATAGACGTGTGTGTGATCACACGCTGTATGTGTTCATACATGTGTGAATTTATATACATGTGTGTCGGTGGTGTGTTCACTGGTGGTCTGTAAAGTGGACTCACTGCGATGAGCTGCAGTCGATCCTGCTGACAGAGAGCCTGACTCACCCTGAGACAGAGGGACACAGAGATAGAGAGAGACAGAGAGACAGAGACAGACAGACAGAGAGAGAAAGACAGAGACAGAAGTGAATCTCTACGTAGAGAATTCTGGAGATACATTTACACGTACATAGAAAAACACCAATAAATGCCTGTCAAGGAGAATTAGCCAGATACCCACTGATAATTGACATTTGAAAGAGAGCACTCACATTTTGTAAGCACCTTAAATCCAGCCCTCCAGACAGCCTCCACTCCAGAGCCCTCCAAATCCAAGAGCTGAGCCCAGAAAAGAGGTCCCACTCAGCTGGTGCAGAGACTAACTGCCCCCTCTCAAACAAACTCTGATCAGTCTCGCAACAACACTGCTTTCCAAACACCAATCGGAGTAAACCAAGTTCTAACACACTATAAAGAAACCTGTTTGAAACACTCGAAAGAAGAAACTAAAAACAGATTAAGAGTGTAGAAAGTAGAATGTTATCTGTCCCTAAACAGAGATGAAGAATAGGTAGAATATCTCTTAACTGTCAGAGATAAGAAGCAGAGGCAGGGACTAACCAAGTCTAGGCTCAGTTACCACACCCTGGCAATCAAACAAGGAAGACACAAAAAATCATGGCGATCAAAAGAAGAAAGAACATGTGGTCACTGTTCAAAAGATGAGGTTGAGACAGAGGTGCACTTGCTCCTAAAATGTAAATCATTCAAAGAACATTAACTTTAACCAGTTCAATTCTGTAATTTCACATTTCAATGAGCTAAATGAGGTCTGAAAATTAAAAATACTCCTAGGAGAAGGAGATGGGGCAAATCTCACTGCCCAGTATATATCAACATGCCACAACCTGAGGGACAATGAATGACCTAGACACACACACACACACACACACATGATGAAGCGTAACTTATAATCAATACATATATGTATATCGATTTATTTGTATTTTTTCTGTTAATGTTCACTTGTTTAAATTATATTTTGATTTTTTGGTAACATTGTTTTTTGAAATTTTTATGCCAATAAAGCACCTTTGAATTTGAATTTGAGAGACAGACAGTGAGACAGAGAGTTTATGACATGTTTTTTACTAAATGTGGACAAAAACCTCAGGATCATGTTTTGGACCTGGACTCTGGAGTCTCGGAGAGAGGCGGTTTAGAGGGCTTCACTTCCGCTCGCAGAGATGTGGAGTCCAGTCATATAACTTGGACTCAAGCCAAACTCAAGTCATGTATCTGATGTAGACTTGACAAAATCCGAAAAGACTTGCAGATGGACTCCGACTTTAAGACCAGATTCATGACTTCATGTGGACTTTAGCCATTGGCTGTGACTGACTCCATGTCCTCCCCAAGTCATGAAATGTCCACTGGGAGGGACAGACAACAGATGAGCCTCATTCCATCACCTTCAGACATAAAGACAGACAGCAACATGAAGAACGTTCAGCTCAGAAGTCACAGCAAACGCAAGACCTGTCCAACACCTGAGGCTCAGGGTACTGGTCTTTGGCCGGCTGTCAGTGAGCCTCCACACCCTCAGCATAGATGTGAACTCCCTGCATCACAGAGATCACAAACCTGCAGCAGTTTATCTGGCAACCAGACTCAGCTCCGAATCTGGTTCCCAGTCGAGCTCAGTTCAAAGACCGGTGCTCACTGACTCTGGAGTCTGCTCACTTCGATTCCTGAGCTAAATGTCACCTCGGCCTTAAAATGCACTTCATTACGACCGACGGTGAACACATGTAATCTGAGAATAAAGTGCTGAATGAAAGCACTGTCTCCGATTTCTAAAAGCATCAGCTGTTACCGTGGTGATATGAACTGACGCTGCCTTCAGGTCCAGTCAGAAATATTAAAACTGAGCAGCTATTTTACGCCTGGCACTTTCTGAAACTTTTGAACGGTCTGTTCACCTGAATTACTAAGAAACATGTTCGACGGCGCGGCCCCATGCCGACCGGGAACAGAGTCCCACCTCGTTTGATTCACGACGCGTCTTTGTGTCTTCGGGAGTTTTAGAAGCTGTTCGGGATTTAAGCATGGATGCGTTCTTTGTGTCTCATGGACCTGGTCTACTGGTGTTCTGTAAGCACCAGAATACGAAGCAGAGTGAGGAGTATAACTTTATTTTTCTCTTCTGTATTATTGTAAATATTTTGTCTGTGGTTTATGAGTTTTGCTGAAGATAATAAAGATCTGAAGATCTGATTATGAGGAGTTGGGTGTAGTTTATATATAGGAAAATAATAAAAAGTGTATTTATTTATTCAGTCTCAGAGAAAACTGCCTCTACCTCAATACAACTGACACAAGTGATTTAATTTGTGGAGACATTTAAGATGTCATAGTATTGAGCTCGGACTCAGCTGGATCTGGACTCTGCTGGGTCTGATCAGCAGCAGCTTGACAGCAGAAATGAAGTGGTGAACCTCCATCACGTGACTGAGACAAAGTGAACTCTGAATGTTTGAGATGTTTGAGTCTCGGCGTCACAGAGCCGCTGTTGATCTGCAGCCTGACTGTCACATGAGAGTTAGCCGCTAGCTGTTAGCTCCTTGCCACTGAAACTCCTTTGTTTAGTCAGAAAACAGAAAACTGCTGCTGCCTACAGCTTGTTTACTGCTGACGATCCGATAAAGTGAAGTGCAGTAGGATGATTTGAACAGAAATAAAGTGAAAGTGATGACAGCAGTGCTGCACACACAATATTACTGAGGTCAGGAGTTTCTAAAGTCTTCACATTTTTTGACTTTAATTATTGAATTTTTTCACTTTTTAATTCTAATTTCTGTAAAAGG
>NC_053405.1:291759-379259 GCF_016859285.1 Xiphias gladius
GATGCTCACTGAAGCGGACTGATGTGTGCTGATGCGGACTGATGCTGACTGATGCTCACTGAAACGGACTGAAGCGGACTGATGATGACTGATGCTCACTGAAACGGACTGAAGCGGACTGATGATGACTGATGCTCACTGAAACGGACTGAAGCGGACTGATGATGACTGATGCGGACTGATGCTGACTGATGCTGACTGATGCTCACTGAAACGGACTGAAACGGACTGATGCGGACTGATGCTGACTGATGCTGACTGATGTTGACTGATACTCAGTAAAACCGACTGAAGCGGCCTAATGTGGACTGATGCTGACTGATGCTCACTGAAGCGGCCTAATGTGGACTGATGCGGACTGATGCTGACTGATGCTCACTGAAACGGACTGAAGCGGACTGAAGCGGACTGGTGATGACTGATGCTCACTGAAACGGACTGAAGCGGACTGATGATGACTGATGCTCACTGAAGCGGACTGAAGCGGACTGATGTGTGCTGATGCGGACTGATGCTGACTGATGCTCACTGAAACGGACTGAAGCGGACTGGTGATGACTGATGCTCACTGAAACGGACTGAAGCGGACTGATGCTGACTGATGCTCACTGAAACGGACTGAAACGGACTGATGCGGACTGATGCTGACTGATGCTGACTGATGTTGACTGATGTTCACTGAAACGGACTGAAACGGACTGATGTGGACTGAGACTGATGCTCACTGAAGCGGACTGATGCTGACTGATGCTGACTGATGCTCACTGAAACGGACTGAAACGGACTGATGCGGACTGATGCTGACTGATGCTGACTGATGTTGACTGATGTTCACTGAAACGGACTGAAACGGACTGATGCTGACTGATGTGTGCTGATGCGGACTGATGCTGACTGATGCTAACTGATGCTCACTGAAACGGACTGAAGCGGACTGATGATGATGCGGACTGATGCTGACTGATGCTGACTGATGTTGACTGATACTCAGTGAAACCGACTGAAGCGGCCTAATGTGGACTGATGCTGACTGATGCTGACTGATGCTCACTGAAGCGGCCTGATGCTGACTGATGCTGACTGATGCTGACTGATGCTGACTGATACTCAGTGAAACCGACTGAAGCGGCCTAATGTGGACTGATGCTGACTGATGCTGACTGATGCTCACTGAAGCGGCCTGATGCTGACTGATGCTGACTGATGCTGACTGATGCTGACTGATACTCAGTGAAACCGACTGAAGCGGCCTAATGTGGACTGATGCTGACTGATGCTGACTGATGCTCACTGAAGCGGCCTGATGCTGACTGATGCTGACTGATACTCAGTGAAACCGACTGAAGCGGCCTGATGCTGACTGATGCTGACTGATGCTGACTGATGCTGACCAACGTGCACTGATGCTGTTCATGTGAGCTGGACACTTGTCTGTGCCTGATACAATAACAAGCACAGTTTTTTACTGCACTACATTCATCTGACAGGTAATTTTCAGAATAAAAGCTGTGCTCTGCCGATTAGACGTGGGTGTGTGCTGAGGATTACGTGACGCCACCAAACTGCTGTTTTCATCACAGGACCACCTGAACCAGCAGCCTGGTTCTCAGAGAGTCAGTCTCCCTGAGTTTTCAGACTGTTGATCAGACTGAAGAATTACTAAAGATAAACATTTGATTTTATTTTGGACATTTATTGATTTAAACATGAACTGGTTAATTGATAAAACTATTCAGAGGACGTTTCCTCTTTTTTGATTTTTCACAGTAAAACATTTCCAGTCGGGGTTTATCTCTATCTGTCAGGACTCAACTGCAGCTGGAACTAGTGGTTTTTCTGGTTCTTTTATTGTGAAATGGTGATGAATCAAAACTGAGCTAGTGTGTTTAATGAGTCCTGACCACAGACTGTACACACACACATTCATACTTTATATACAGTGTGTGACACACAGAACCTGTCTGTGTCCTTGGCATGACATGAATCCGCCCCCCCAGGCTCCACCCCACTGCAGCAGCTCTGTCAAGCTCACACAGACACACGAAACAAACACACAGGAATTGAGCCGCAGCAACCTTCAAAATAAAACCGCAGTGTTTTAGAAGGGAGGGGTGCTGAACGTTTTATTACAAAACTGAGCTGGTTCCTATATCTGAAAGATTTTTCTCCAAAACATGTGATTCTTTATTCAGTGTCTTAATCTGCTGATGTGCGGCAGTGTGATCATCTTCAGACCTGATCTGAGACCAGACTCCAAAGAGACCGAGGCCACGGGAACCACAGCTCGTGCTGAACTTGCACCGACTGAAATCTCCCAGAAACAGAAAGAGCAATGACGTGAGCTGACCACTGAAGTTTGTTGTCTGATCTCCGACATCTGAATTAATTTCCCCATTGTTTAATGCTCTAATATATAAATAAAACAAGCTGTTTGAATTTAATCGGTTCTTTTAATGAAGACTGAGACGAGACTGAACCTCGTCTGAATATATTGCGAAGTCACTCTGAATCCATGTTCTGGAAAAAACTACGTCCTTTGAAGAAGGTTACAGGTAAAATAAAGACAGTGTTGGTTCACCTCCACTTAACTGATTCCACTTCATTAGACCCGTGAAGAGTCTTGCAGTGAAAGCAGAGCAGTTAAAATCACTCTGTTATTTGAAGATTAAAGTCCCACTGCTCCGTTCTTCATCTTCTCTTTCCTCACTGATCCACAGCCTGAAAACTCTTCAGGATCTGTTCAAACATTATTGGACCAACAAATAATACCATTATCATTAATTAATGAGCACATTAAATCTACCTGAGCAGGTGAAGTTAATCATTATTCCGAGTCCTTTAGCCCCTCTCTGTCCCTTCTAAACATTTTTGGATATTTGGATAATAATAATGATCTTTGAGCTTATGGCCTTAACTAGTTTTAATTTGAGAAATAATAATTGTCTGTTTAATGTGTGTATCTGTTGTGGGTGGAGAGCTGCTGTGAACAAAAGTTCTTACAGGAATAAATAATAAAAGTTGTACTGAGGCTACTTTTGTTTAAATGGACCTTTTGTTTCAGGGAAAGTCTGCTGATGATTAACTAACTAAACTGATATAACAACACGTTGTGCAGCTCTGTATGAAAGTAGTAAAAACCCGCAGACTTATAAAATAAAGTGTTATGTCAGTTTACAATGAAACAATGTGGAATTAAGATTTATCTTTATACAGCAATAAAATAATGATTTTTAATACCTGCTGGAGTGAGTGTGTGAATGTGTGTGTGTGTGTGTGTGTGTGTGTGTGTGAGAATGTGTGTGTGTGTGTGTGTGTGTGTGTGTGTTCCCCCATCAGCAGTGAGGGTAGATCTCACTAAGAGCTACGTGTTTTAAAGTAGGCAGTTTATGAAACCAACCACTGACATTATTACAACAAAATCTTCACACTGTGACAGAGCAGAAAAAAAAAACGGACTCTATCCATGCTTTTATTTTGAGGAGACCGACCGGAAGTCGTGTCCCCCTAACACGTCTACCTTGACGACGGCTATTGATCACAAATCAGATCCTTCATAGCAAAAAAACCGGATCAATATGTGATTATAAAGGCTTGTGCTGCTCACTGATGAGCGGTCAGCTCTGTCCGGTCTACTTCCGCCGAGAAAAGTAGAGCACAGGGTCTGTTGGTCACTGCGATCAGGTTTAGTGGGATTTAACCCTTTCGTTTCCCGCCGCAGTGACTCTGAAACTCCCCGATCACACAGACACACACACACACACACACACACACACTGAGCCGGTTTATCTGTCGCGGTATTCCGGAGGGGCTCCGAGGCGGATTTTGGCGCAGTTTATGCGCAGGTTCCCTCCGGTCGCCACTGACTCAGCGGTCTGACGGACTGATGCCGCACAATGACGACACACCGGACACCGGGCACAATTTACGTCATAAACAGACAGAAAAATACACGCATGAAGAAGAAATGAAAGACGGTGAAAAGAAGAGGAAATAAAAAGTGTACTCACTCCATGTCTCAGCACAGATCAGTCCGCAACAGCCCGAATCATCTGATCCACATCCAGGAGAGAAAGGAGACCCGCCCACAGGAGGGTGGGAAGCTGCTGTGTGTGTGTGTGTGTGTGTGTGTGTGTGTGTGTGTGTTTGTTCGTGGGGGGGGCAAGAGAGAAGGGAACAGGAGAGAAAAGTAAGGAGACAAGAGAGGAGAGAAGGAAACAATAGACAAGGAAACGGGAGGAAAGAAGGGAATTGAGAGAAGGAAACGGGAGAGAAGTAAATAGGAGAGGAGAAATGGAAACGAGTGAAAAGGAAATTAGAGAGGAAACAAAGGAAACAAGAGTGAAGTAAACGAGAAAGAAGGAAACGAGAGAGGAGAGAAGGAAACAAGCGAGAAGGAAATAGGAGAGGAGAGAAGGAAACAAGCAAAGAAGGAGACAAGAGAGGAAAGAAGGAAACAAGAGAGGAGAGAAGGAAACAAGAGAGAAGGAAATAGGAGAGGAGAGAAGGAAACAAGAGAGAAGGAAATGAGACAAGAGCGGAAAGAAGGAAATGAGACAGAAGGAAACAAGGAAAGAAGGAAGGAAACAACAGAGGAGAGAAGGAAACGAGAGAGGAGAGAAGGAAACAAGCGAGAAGTAAATAGGAGAGGAGAGAAGGAAACAAGAGAAGGAAATGAGGGAGGAGAGAAGGAAACAAGGGAGAAGTAAATAGGAGAGGAGAGAAGGAAACGAGACAGGAGAGAAGGAGACAAGAAAGGAAACAAGAGCGGAAAGAAGGAAACAGGATGGAGAGAAGGAAATGAGAGAGAAGGAAACGAGTAGAAGGAAACAAGAAAAGAAAGGAAATAAGAGAGGAAAGAAGGAAACAACAGAGAAGGAAATGAGGGAGAGAAGGAAATAAGAGGAAAGAAGGAAACAACAGAGAAGGAAACAAGAAAGAAGTAAATAGGAGAGGGCAGAAGGAAACGAGAAAGAAAGAAACTAGAGAGGAGAGAAGGAAATGAGAGAGGAGAGAAGGAAACAAGCGAGAAGGAAATGAGGGAGGAGAGAAGGAAACAAGCAAAGAAGGAGACAAGACAGGGAAGAAGGAAACAGGAGAGGAGAGAAGGAAACGAGAGAGGAGAGAAGGAAACAAGCAAGAAGGAAAGGAGACAAGAGAAGAAAGAAGGAAGGAAACAGGATGGAGAGAAGGAAATGAGAGAGAGAGAAGGAAATGAGGGAGAGAGAAGGAAACGAGAGAGGAGAGAAGGAAACAAGCAAGAAGTAAATAGGAGAGGAGAGAAGGAAACAAGAGAGGAGAGAAGGAAACAAGCAAAGAAGGAAACAAGAGAGGAGAGAAGGAAACAAGAGAGAAGGAAATAGGAGAGGAGAAAAGGAAACAAGAGAGAAGGAAAGGAGACAAGAGAAGAAAGAAGGAAACAAGAGAGGAGAGAAGGAAACAAGAGTGGAAAGAAGGAAACAGGAGCGGAGAGAAGGGAATGAGACAGAAGGAAACAAGGAAAGAAAGAAGGAAACAACAGAGGAGAGAAGGAAACGAGAGAGGAGAGAAGGAAACAAGGGAGAAGTAAATAGGAGAGGAGAGAAGGAAACAAGAGAAGGAAATAAGGGAGGAGAGAAGGAAACAAGGGAGAAGTAAATAGGAGAGGAGAGAAGGAAACGAGACAGGAGAGAAGGAGACAAGAAAGGAAACAAGAGCGGAAGGAAGGAAACAAGATGGAGAGAAGGAAATGAGAGAAGAAGGAAACAAGAAAAAAAGAAAGAAGGAAATAGAGGAAAGAAGGAAACAACAGAGAAGGAAACAAGGAAGAAGTAAATAGGAGAAGAGAGAAGGAAACGAGAAAGAAGGAAACAAGAGAGGAGAGAAGAAAAAACAAGCAAGAAGTAAATAGGAGAGGAGAGAAGGAAACAAGCAAAGAAGGAGAAAAGAGAAGAAAGAAGGAAACAAGAGAGGAGAGAAGGAAACAAGAGAGAAGGAAATGAGGGAGGAGAGAAGGAAACAGGATGGAGAGAAGGAAATGAGAGAGAAGGAA
Source organism: Xiphias gladius (assembly GCF_016859285.1). Taxonomy (NCBI): domain Eukaryota; kingdom Metazoa; phylum Chordata; class Actinopteri; order Istiophoriformes; family Xiphiidae; genus Xiphias; species Xiphias gladius. The sequence continues at coordinate 297,788 of NC_053405.1, forward strand.
ACAAGAGAGGAAAAAAGGAAACGAGAAGGAAATCTGAAATTTCAAAAAATAAAGTTGTAATCTTTTGAGAATATTTTGAAAAGAAAATAATTTTACAAGAAGGAAAAGTCTGAATAATATGAAAAACTGGTGACTTTTGAATTTTTATGGATAGTTTCAGTTTTAGTATAATATTATATCAAGAAGGTTATTTCCTTTAGTTTTTATACACAGAGGCATGAAAAGGTTTGGGCCCCCTGGTCAAAATTTCTGTTACTGTAAATAGTTGAGTGGGTAGAAGATGAACTGATTTCCAAAAGGCATAAAGTTAAAAATTAACAAAAAAGGAAAAGGGCCCGAAACAAAAGTTCAGTCTCCCTGCATGGTCAGTACTTGGTAACGCCTCCTTTGACAAGTATCACAAGTATCTTGTAATGCTTTTTGTAGCAGCGAAGAGTCTTTCAGTTCTGGTTTGGTGGACTTTCGCCCATTCTTCCTGCTAAAGGCTTCTAGTTCTGAGAGATTCTGGGTCCATCTTGCCTGCACTGCTCTTTTGAGGTCTATCCACAGATTCTCCAGGATGTTTAGGTTGGGGGACTGTGAGGGCCGTGGCAAAACTTTCTGCTTGTCCCTCCTGACATAGTCCATTGTGGATTTTGAGGTGTGTTTAGGATCAGTATCCTGTAATAGAAGCCATCCTCTTTTCATCTTCAGCTTTTTTACAGACTCTGTGATGTTTGCTCCCAGAATCTGCTGGTATTTAATTGAAAATCCATTCTTCCCTCTACCAGTGAAACGTTTTCTGCAACACAAGCCCAAAGCATGATGATCCACCCCCGTGCTGAACAGTTGGAGAGGTGGTGTTCTCATGAAACTCTGCTCCTTTTTCCTCCCAAAATGCATCAGGCTTGTTGAGATGTTCCTTTGCAAACTTCTGATGCTGCATTTTGTGGTGAGGACGCAGAAAAGGTTTTGTTCTGATGACTCTTCCATGAGGGTCATATTAGTGCAGGTGTCGCTGCCCAGTAGAACAGCGCACCACCGCCCCAGAGTCTGGTGAATCTTCCCGAAGGTCTTTTGCAGTCAGACGGGGGTTTTGATTTTCCTTTCTAGCGATCCTACGAGCAGTTCTCTCTGTAAGTTTTCTTGGTCTTCCAGACCTCAACTTGACCTCTATCGTTCCCGTTAACTGCCATTTCTTACATTAGGAACTGAGGAAACAGCTTCCTGAAAACACTTTGCTATCTTCTCCTGCTTTGTGGCCATCAGTTATTTTAATTTTCAGAGCTAGGCAGCTGCTTAGAGGAGCCCATGGCTGCTGATTGTTGGAACAAGGTTTGAGGAGCCAGAGTATTTATAAAGCTTTGACATTTGCATCACATGGCCTTTCCTAACAATGACTGTGACCGAGCCACAGCCCTGACAAGCTAATTAAGGTCTGAGACCTTGGTAAAAGTTCTCTGAGAGCTCAAATCTCTTGGGGTGCTCAAACTTTTGTATGGTTCTCCTTTCCTTTTTTTCACTCTAAACTTGTACAAAACAAAAATAACAGACTAATCTGGTTTAAAATGTTGAAAAGAAATGTTTCCTCTTTAACTTTATTCCTTTTTGAGATCAGTTCATCTTCTACTCACTCAACTATTCACAGTAACGGACATTTTGACCAGGGGACCCAAACCTTTTCATGCCACTGTATATATATTATATATAGTGTATACATATATAAAAACAATGTGAATATAATGTAAAAATAAAAGATATCGATAGCTGATTGGTCAGAGTGTGAGCTGCGTTTGTGCTATGAGTCCAGCAGAGGGCAGCATTACACTGCAGCAGGATGAAAACCTGATGATTAAAACAACAACAACAATAATAATAATAATAATAATAATAATAAAAATAGTAAAACTACTGAGCTAAACATCTCAGCGGGTTCATGAAGTTCACTTTAAGACTTTGAGACACAAGGCTTGAACAGAATCTCATTTAATCACTGTTTCACCATCATATTGTCCAAAGTATGATGGAATGTTAGTACCAGTTATTTATTGATCATACTATATACTTTTGCTTAGTTCTGCCCAGCTGTACGTAGCAATAATTCCCAATAATAATTAATTTTAATATGAGTCATTAATCTGGATAAGCAGCAGAAAATTGATGCAAAAATGTAAATAATGTCCACAGAAGAATTTCAGATGAAGTCAGAGGTTTGGAGCAACAGTACTGGAGATTTTTCAGAAAATCATACATTTTATAACTGATGTTACTGTCAACAGCGGGCTAGAACAATATTTAAGTCGTGTGTAAATGAAATTTAAGACTTTTTCATTTCTTCATTTTATTTCCTTCATTTATATTTTATTTGAGGAAACTGAATTCAGTGCTTTTTAAGAGTTTTCAGGTCTTTAAATCCTGAAATATTCCACTGATGTAAGTGTTAAACAGCTGAGAGGTGAAGTCTTCTCACTGACTGAACCCATTCAGTTCAATTACTTGTACTGATGGATGGATTCAGTTAGTGAAAAGAAACAGATGGACTCTACTTTGAAACGAATAAGTATGTAAATCTAAAGTTACATATGTTAAAGACTAAAAAGCTTTTGCCAGATACAGTTCGTGCACATTATTCTTTATATTGGTAAAACTCAGATTTTAACGTGTCGATGAATCGCTGATCTCATGTTTCACCAAATCAATTCATTCTGATTTTGCACTTTTATCAATTCTGAATTATGTTTGAAAGGAGAAAACATTAAAAGTTCACACAATGTTCATGATAAAAACACACTGCAGACACACTGTTTGAGGGCTACTTTTATTTTGAAAGAATTGTTAAAATTAGTGTTTCAAAACAAATTTCCTGTGTGTGTGTGTGTGTGTGTGTGTGTGGGGTGGGGGGGGCACATTATCAAAATATAACAAATTTCTCATAATTTTTAGAGCCACTGATGGAACAAAACATCTGAGATATTAGTAATAAAGTTGTAATATTATTAAAATAAAGTGATCATTTTCAGAAAAATTTTAAATATGAGTATAAAGTCGTAATTCTGAGAAAAACTGAAAATGTTCTGAGAAAAATAAAACACAAATATCAAGTATTACAAGATATGGTTGTAATTTTACATAAAACTAATTTTTACAAAAGTAAAGTTGTAATTTAGTTGTAAAAAGTCTTAATTTTACGAGGAAAATTCAAAATACCTTAAGAAATAAAGTCATAACATGTAAAAAAAGGGTCAAAACGTTGTTTAACTAGAAACAGGCATAATATTTTGTAAATGAATCTGCATTTCTAGTTAACTTTTCTCCTTTTTTAAAACGAATTTTCTCTTTATTTTAAAATATTATATTTTCTCTAAATTAAGACATAATTTAAATAATATTACAACTTTTATCACTAAATATTTCAACTTTATTGTTGAAATCTCATTTAATTTTGTGGCTTCAACACTCAGAAAAACACAGAAAACAAACTAAACCGGACTGATTGTTAATAAAAAACAGCGGTCTGGTCCTTTAACAGTCACTCACAGCATTTTATCGTCCAATAAAGTTGAAATAAAAACGTCTGTTTCGAACATGGAAACATGCATTTATAAAGAGAAATAATTGAACTAAACTCTCTGAACTCTGATGGTTTGATAACAATCAGGTTGTTTCTGTCTTATTTTGTTTTTATAAAACTGGACATGAAGTGAAGGAGTGAAACAACATGAAAGAATATTGTTCCAAAGGTGGAATTTTGCTGATAAGACGATGAGGAACTCGTACCAAAGTTCAGATTCAGGATGTCGTTAAACTGCACACATGATTTTAAAAAGGACGAATCGAAAAAAAAAGAAAATTCAAAATAAATAAATAAGTTAAAAATTGAAATGTGTGTTTGGATTTTTTCTGAGAGCCAACTGGCAGAAATAAAAAATAAAAGCATGGTCACATTCTATCTTCACGGTTTCAGTTGTTTCTACATTTTAAGCTCTACGAGTCCAAGAAAGCGCAGCTGTAAGGACCATCCAATCAGATAGCTCCAGCCTCTGTTGCCGGGCAGGTAACTGCAGCAAAGGGACGAGTTTAGTTCCGAATACGATACAACAGCTGAGGCTCGTGGATAATGTAGTACACAGACCAAATTGAGGGGTAAAACATTAAAGTCTGATGCTGTGTCTCTGATAACACTCAGAGAGACCAGAATAATCATCAACAATTCACACAGTAAAAATAAAAACTACGTTTTCCCACAAAGAACACGTCAGAGTGGAACATTTTATCTAACGGTGATTCTCCTTCACTACAAACAGGTGATAGTTTAGATCAGATCTCAGATCTGTGCAGCATGCAGTCGTGTTTAAACCTTCACTCAATAAAACTGGTCAATAAGCTGATTATAGGAGGAGGCAGCATGTGGTCCCAAACACGTCTTCAACAGATTTTGAGTTTCTGTCTGCTGGATCGGATCCTTCAACACTGGAAAACACATTCACTCAACTGAACCGTACTGAAGAACAGCATTTTGACAACAAGACCTTTTCTTTCAATTGTGAATTGTACATCTCACAATACGAGAAAAAAGATGTTCTTGAAGAGGAGAATCTTGTAATTTTACGATAAATATCCTGTGACAATGAGACAAAGATCTCAGAATTATGAGACAAAGTACGAGTACAGAGTACGAGCAAGGTGAAGATAGCATAATCACCAGATAAATATCCCTTAATTACAAGGAAAGTCATGTAAATACAAGATGACGACTGCATGCTCCCCAGCAGCAGATCAGTCAATTAAAAGATCTTGTAACAATAAGAAGAAAACAAAAAAAAAAAATCACGTAATCACAAGGTACAAATCTTGTAATTGTGAGATAGAGTTTGCGTACATACGAGATAAAGATAGCATAAATTTAGGATAAAGATTGTGTAATCATGGGATAAACCTTGCATGAGTACAAGATAAAAATATTGTAATTGTGAGATATGGTGTAACTATAAGATGAAGATCTTGTAATTACGAGATAAATTACGCGATAAAGACTGCGTTTTTTCCGTCTGTTTTTTGTCTTGCTACTACACCTGCACGCTTGCAGCTAGAAACATGGTACCAAAGCTGAATGTTAATCATGTTTAGGGGATATGTGCTATTATCTTTGGTGCAGATTTCTGTAAAGGATGATTTTACATGGATTTTGTTTTGAACGGTTTGCTATGGGAAATGAGCAAAAACATGATGTAACATGATGGATATCCCAAAAAATATAATGGCTACAAACCTGAAACATGGTGAGCAGCTTCCCCATGCTTCTTGGCTTCACATTCTCAAATATGGTGGCAATAGCGCCACCATGTGGAGAGAAATTCGCTAAAAAAAATAATGCAAAATGTTTTGGGCATAGAAGAAAAATCAGTGGATGCTGCTGAAGAGACTGATTTAGGCCACGCCCATTTGTGTCAAACATTTTTCCGCCATTTTGAATTTTTTGCTAGACATACCTTTGACTCCCTGTACTACATCCTTCATCCAACCTTCACCAAACTTGGAACATACCATGTCTGTTCGAACCGAATGCTGCCCCCACGTTTGATCTGAGATATCAAGGTGTCGTTTTTACATGACTGGATAACAAACGTTTGTGGGTCTGGTCACATCAATTCAACCTGCTATAGGTCCTGAACGCTTCATCCAACTGCAGCCAAATTTGGCTCAAGTGTACAGACTGAGACCACGAATGAGACTGCGTTTCATGAGTTTCATGCATTTTTGCCACTAAAGGGCACTATAGTAAAAAAAAAACAACAAAAAACAAAAAACTAAAATTGCTTATTACAAATCGCTACTACTCCCATATAGTGATGGCTAGAAACATGGTTCCACTTTTAAAATGTCAAACATAACGAGGCCAAATTAGCTTGTAAATTGCTTGTTGATATCTCTTTACAGTTAGAGTTATTAATTTTTTTAATGAGCAGTGCATAAAATCACTAATATCTCAAAAACTGTAAAGGCTACAGAAATTAAACTTGACAGAGGACTGGCCACTGGTAAAATGCTTCAGACAGTCAAAAATTGTAACGATACAAACTAAAAGCTTTCCCATTGAAGACTGCCAATTATGGCTGGGTAAAAAATAATGAATAATCTTCAGTTGAATGATTAAAAAAATCGATTCTTAAAAAGATTATCTTTGTGCTTTTTCTCCGTGAATATTTGTGTTAATTGTTCAGTGCTTTTAATAAATGTATAATTTTCCTTTTTGGTTGCTTATTTTGGTCCAGTGTTGCTCCGGTGGTCCAAGTTCCAAGGATAAATTCTAAGAAGCACTTTTATTTTTATTAAATACTGGTATTTAACTAATGTAACTAAATATTGAATAATCACATCAAATCGGGACTTTTGAATTGAAACTGAATCAAACTTGGACACTAATGTTAATATAAAACTATTACCTCCTGCTAATGGTGATGGTCGTCAGCAGGCGAGCTGAGGATCCTGATCCAGCAGAGAGGAGGAGACAGGTAGTGACAGGTGAGAACCTTACGATAATGTCACAGAGGTGAAGAAAATTTAAAGGAAATCGTTTCTTACGTAAGTGACAAGAAATCTCATTCAGATACTGTCACTTTAACCGTTAAATGGACTTTCCCTCTCATCAACCGTCAGACTAACAGTGAGAGCGGCTGACAGATTTTTGAGAAAAAGTGTTCTTTCATTGGTCTGGTCTGGTCTGGTCGTAACCACGGCAACATTAAAAGTCTACTCCTTCTCCACCTGTTCAGGGGTGAGGTGGTCTTGGCTCAGAACTCGACCTTGCAGGCGGGAAAGGTCTCCTCCTGCATGGCCACGGTGCTGTTGCTCCCCAGCACGGTGATCAACAGCTCCCTCTGTCTGTCATGGGTCTCCTGGTACCACTCGTGCATCGCCAGTGAGTCAAATGTTGGAATCAGAGTCACCTGAGCACAGGTCAGAGAAACAGACCAATCAGGGAACATATCATAAGAAGGTGAAGACAACAAACTTCGCTCAGCGAATCCACTTACCTGGACATCCGGCCAGCTGCTCTTCCCTTCCAGCAGAGAGTCCAGGATCCTCCTCATTGAAACCTCCTTCACAGGATCGTCTCCGCTGACGATGTAATACGAGGAGCGAAGGCGTCTGAAGAACTCCAGGTCCACAGTTGAGGAGGCACTGCTGGACGGCAGGTAGGCCAGGTCCACATAAACCGCAGAACCCTCAGAACCTGCAGAACCTGCGACTTTGGAAGCTGGACACAAGTGAGAAGAATGAGATTATAACTTCACCCAATACATACCAGTTCCTCTAATGGCCACTAGATGGAGCCGAAAGACAAAATTGGCAGCGTTACATTAGTGGGAAAATTCCCACTAATGTAACAACTGGTCAGGAATTTTATACCCACAACACTAACATGACGTTACCCTGATCTTTATTTTTGTTGTAAAGAATTTGATAATTTTACCTCCTCGCGTTGCTAAAACAAGATTGGGAACAACTGTTTTGGACAGTTTAAGCTGTGTGAGAAGCCACAGAGGTGAGTTACTCCAAATCAAAGCCAGTACCGAGGTTGGGCTGTGCACAGTCATAAACAATATGAAAAAACAACATTTTAAAAAAGTCTAGTTGGAAAACAGTGAATTGAGACCAGCTGTGTCCTGTAAACTAAATTTAATTTGACTGGCAATTGTAGTTTATCCGGAATCTGATCAGCTGAATTTTTAGCCTAACTTACTTTCATACAATTCCACAAATTTCAGTGAAACTATATTTATTTCTTGTTTTAAGGAACCCTTGGGTCCTGTCTCCTGCCACTGCAATGGATACCATGAAACCAATAGACCTGGGTTCTGAAACACTGAAATACATTTTACACAGCAAACTGGGAAAACCCCTAATTCAGTTGAACCTGAATGTTTATTTTTGACCTTGGAGGTAGTTTAAGAAAACGACTCTCATCACAAGGTCCAACTTACTTGCCCCTTCCCCAAGCTTTCGGGTTCATGGTGAAGTTAGTATTAAGTATGGGGGAGATCATCACCCTTGTCCCTGTTCAAGAGCACTCTGAGTTGCACTCAGGGTCAACAGGTACAAAGAGTGGACGATGAAAATCCCAACAAACCTTGGACACTTCCAAATCAATGGGGACCACCGACTGTCAGGAGAGTCTTAAAGTCACAAGGTGTCAGGAATTATCAAAAATTAACAACCTGAAAGGAATACTATAGTAGTGTATGATGATGACCGGATGTGGCTGAAAACTTTGGAGACACCAAGTAAGTGGACCTTGTGGTCCGAACAGAACTGAAGAAGCCTTTTGGATGAGAGGCAAAATGTCTTCAAGAACTTCAAGCAAGTCCAGTTGCCTTTGCATAGCACTTACAGAATATGGAGTATTCTGCTTTGTTGACTGACAATGCAATGGACCCACAGACCGGAGTTAAGTTACCTACCAGTAGCAGAAAACTGATTTGGCAAAAACCTAGTAGATCACACTTGGTCCAACAATTGGTTGATCTGAAATTTCTTTAAGTGCACGGTAAGTATTTTTAGGACTATGCCTACCTGAGAATGGTAGTTTTGTTGTTCCAATTCTGGATCCACCAAGTGAATTTCGTGATGATGGCTTTGTGTCGAGGCTGGAGGTCATCTTTAGTGACCCTGTAGAACTGCCAGCCTTGGACTTTGCGTTCTGGGCTGTGGTACTTCCAGAGGTTACTTTCTGCATCAGACCTGATGGTTTCTTGGCTTTGGCAGCTGAACTTTTCATACTCTTGCTTGATCCATCAGCATCTGCGTCAGCCATACAGGCTCCAGGCTGGGGTGGTAATGGGGGCAGATCCTTAACTGGGGCTGGTGGTGGGTCGTGAGAGGAAAGCTGCCCTGCCCTGTGGGTGTACTGCAGAGTAGTATGATCTTGTGGATGAGTGGGTGGAAAGATACTACTGGAATCATCATCAGATTCAATGTCTGCAGTGATGGAAGGACAGTCCTCTGTACCAGGGGGGACATCAGAGTCTGTGGCCGTAGGGCAAGAGTCGCTAACTGATGTGGGTGGAGTTTCCTGGCTATAGGCTGAAGGGCATTCGCTGCTGCTCTTATCCTGGGAGTGGTTGTTGTTAGAGATGTCTGGTGAGATATCAGTGGCAGGACCGGGGCTGACATGCTGCTGATGGTTCTCTGGGGTCTTGGGGTGCTGGAACTCACAAGGTGAAACCAGACACAGATCAACATCATGTGGAACATCTGAGGTCAGCTCTGACATCCCATGGATGTGCTCTTCTGATCCATTTCTACAACGCCCATTATGGGATGAATTCAGAGGTAGGACCATCCCTGTGTTGGAGTCACAGTCACTAAAATGTCCATTGGAGTACACTCTATCTGCTATGGGACCTTTGGGTGACATTGCAGTAGGTGGCACCACTTGCTCTAATGAAACTGACAGGGATTCATCAACCTCTGTAGAATGAGGCGAACCAACCTCGGCAGGCATGGATGTCATGGTGGGAGAGGAGTCTGGCAACATGTCCTTGAAAGGACTGAGAGTCAGAAGGCTGGACTGTTTATCCTGAGAGGATGTGGAATTTTCCAGCCCCTCCCTCATGGAGCTCAGATCTGAGGTCCTACAAGAACCTCCCTGGTTGTAATCCTCAAAGCCTAGACTGGACCCTCTCGCCCCAAGGCTGCTGTCCTCACCCAAACACTGAATGTCCTCTTCAGGGGACTGATGGAAAGGGGTATGTCCTGCACTGTTAGGGGCTGAATCTGCAGGAGAGACCAGCTCCAGAGTTTTCTCCTCTGAGCTTGCACAGAGCCCATCTGGTCCATTTTTCAGGGATCCTATGACTGGCTGGTACGCAGTTGGAGTAAGATCAAAGTTAACACTGAGATCACTTTTTGGTGTTTTGGCGAGAGGCGAAGAGGTGGCGGCCATTTCCTGGTTCACCTCCATACAGCGGAACATTTCAGGACTCTCTACTGTCAATGTATGGTTCCCATTGGCCTCTGCCCCATCAGAATTCATGACTGCCATGGCCTTTTGTAAGCTGTTGCCACTGTCATCTTCCAATCGAAGTCTTTCAAATTCAGCTGACATGTCTTCAGGTGTTGACACCTTGGAGCGATCAGCTTCTTTCTGGTTTTCCTGCTCCTTTGAACCCGGCTTACCTTTGGTGCCTTTGTTCAGAGTGTCTCTCTTTTGAAGAGTCCCATCTTTCTTTAGAGTCCCACTCTTGCCCAAAGCTTTTTTTAGTTCTGTGCTTGTTGCTGATGAAGCAGCACTTGTTGTTTTCTTCACTTCTTTAACGACCAGTTTTGTTGTTTTCTTCTCCTCTGTCTTTACATCCCTCTTGCTGTCTTTTTTTGGTTCAGGTTTAATGTCTTTCTTTGGTTTTGTACTTAGAGTTTCCTTCTTTACAGTTTCTTTCTTTTTCTCTGCACTCTCTTCATTCTTTACAACAGCAGCAGGAGCCTTCTCGTCCTTCTTTTTCACTTCCTTTTTCTCTTCTTTAGACATGTCTTTCTTCGGGACAAGTTTTTCAGCAGGTTTCGGTGGCTTTGATTTAACATCTCCATCCTTTAATTTGTGCTTTTCTTCCCCATCCCTCTTGTCTTTTGGTGCAGTATCACTTGCTGCCTTTGGCTTGGTTTTCACCTCATGTTTTTTGACATCTACTCGTCCAAGCTTGTCTTTCTGTAAGGCACTGCTGGGTCTGAAGTCCTTAGAATGGGACTTAAGGCTTTCCCGACTCTCTGCTCGTTTTGGTTGTTTCTCAGCTTTGGACGTTTCTAGGTCCTTCAAACACACTGATGGATGTTTGAGGAAATCTAAATGTTTAAGTTTCTCAAGTCCATCAAGAATTTTGGTCTGTGGCGTGCACCCTGGGAAAAGGACACGAATGATCTTCTCCTGAGGGCTGGATGGATGCCAGACCAGCAAAGCACAAATGGAAACAAGGCATGGTAGTGGAAGATTTGAGCCCTTTAAATTTGATCCGTTGTTTGGCCAAATCTGCATTAAAGCTTCAAGTTCTTTACTTCCACTGACTGGATTCAGTGTGTACAGCTCCAGACGGCCGACTCCCATCTTTTGAAACAAGATAACTGGTTCTATAATGGGTCCGTTAAACCGGCTAAGAGGTTCAGGTTTGATTGCCAGTCTTTCTAAGTGCTGCAGAGTGAGCGCCACCTGGTCACAGCTCCGCAACTCACTAGGATCTCCCTGATTGGACTTTAATCTGTCAGGAACATTGAGGAAAACCACCCCGATCTCTGGAGAGATGAGGTTTTTCATCCAGTCCTCGTCAGTCTGAGATCCAGCAGACTCTTCTTCCTGCTCAGCTACTTTCCTCAGCAGCAGACTGTTCAGCCCGGGGAGATTGTCGACACCGATATGGGTCAGGAGTACCGAATCAATTCTGTCAAGGTGTCGAACCAGTTTCCAGAAGCACGAGCGGAAGTCAGAGCCGCCGTTCACCAGGACGTTAAAACCGTTAACAGCAAAGAAAGCAGAGTCTCCCCTCCCACCGGGGAAGATGTAGCAGCAGGGCCGAGAGAGTTTCAGGAACCCCACAGTGCTTGGCGGTTCCAGGAGGTCGAAGGGCGACTCAGGCTCAAGCGCCTCGGAGAGGTACTCAGTGAACTCCTGCAGACCCTCCATTTCTGGGAGGATGGTGGGAGGGTTGATCTGGATGTTTATGAAGTCTTGAAGGTTGTGTTTCTCCAACACGGATTCCTTCCAAAGACCGTAGTTTGGACAGCTGAGCGTGAGGCTGGCCTTGACCATCAGGTCTGCTGAGCTCAACAACTCTCCAACCTATCAAAACACAAAGAAATTACATGTTTATGAACGATAATAATAATAATAATAATAATAATAATAATAATAATAATAATAATAATAATAATAGGCATTCTTATTCTGAATATTAAAAACAGTAGTTAGTCATGGTCAAATTCCTGTGTAAGTGCAATGAAAATAGCAGATCAAACATGCACTACATTAAATTCATCACTGCCTTAAAAAGAACAACAGACTGATAGGTTCTAACCTCCTCATCAGCAAATATGTGGATGAAGTCATTTAGAGAGAAACAGCCTTTCTGTAACACAATGTCTCCGGTCTCTTCGACACACTGACCGGCCAGAACCAACAGTTTGTGTCGAGATGAATCAGAGACCAGCCGCCGGACCTGAACAAACAGGTAACACTTTTATAAGTTATTACACTCTTCAGGTCTTTCACAGATGGTGACCTGCAGGAATGTGATAAAATCAGTTCTGCAGATTATTCCAGTTTAGAGCAGCTCACATTGATGAACACAGTGCAGATACAGCACCTCTGCAGCTCAGGAGGATTTAAATGATGTGGAACAGAAGGAACTAATGATGTTACACATTCAGACACATGATGTCAACCACAAGCTGAATCTAATCTGTTCCACAGATAATAAATGTGACACTCTGACCCATTTCATTGCGTTTTCTGAGGAGCAAGGTAATGCTTTCATATATATATAAGCCAATTTGACTTTATGACAGCTGATATGAATCAATCAAGTTTTATTTCTACCTTTGTTTCCAACCTGTTCTCACCTCTGAGCAGACAAAGTCGTGAGCTGGATTCACCACAACCTGAGTGTCCAGGACATCTCCACTGTGCTGCAGAGTACGCTGACCTGCAGGAACAAAACACATCATCTCGTCAGAAACCAGACTAACAACCAATAAAACTAAACAGGGTGACATGACAGCAGCTAACCAGCCATCACTTAGCTCCCTCTGAACTTTATATACATGAATGCGGGTATATTTTTCCCATGTTGACTCCAGAAAGAGAAGGTGTTTTGCTGGTGACTGTTGATGGAGATCCAAATAAACAAACAGGCAAACATTTAGCTGGAAGGGAAACTTAAGGACAGCACACACCGGCAGCGTATGATGTGTGTCCAAAAGTCTATTGTTTTATGGGCTGGACTGATGGGTTGGTTAATCAGTGAGTGTCCTTACATGTGCACTAGTATCCTGGATATGATCATGTTTTCCAAGCTATGTGTTGTGCATATAAACATGTAATCCTGACTTCAGAATCTGGATATGCTACTCTGATAGAAAATAATGTTTTTGATTAATTGTTCAGTCTATAAAACATCAGTTTTCCAGATCCAACTTAACATCTTCAGGTGTCTTGTTTTGTCCGACCAACAGTTTTAAAACCCAAAGGGATTAAGTTTACAACAGAAGAGGATGGAGGAAACCTGGCAAATATTTGAATTGAAGAAGCTGTAGTAAGAGAATTTTCACACAAAACGATGAATCAATTATCAAAATAGCTGCCAATTAATTTACTGTCGATCGAGCAATCGATTAATCGACTAATGGTTGCAGTGCCGCAGGATACTATAGCCTTTAAACACCCGGTCCAGGTTTCTCTGTTGGTACAGAATATGGAGGATGAGACAGACCTGAAAACTAGATACTGCCTTTTACTTGTCTAGGTCCAGGGGCCCATTGTCTAATTATCCATCCATGTCTAGACCCAGATGAGTGGCAGAAGGTTGATGGAGGGATGAACTCATTTTATAAAAGACTTAATTTTTTAAAACAAGTTTTTTGTCTAATATGAGTGGATGAGCTTCCTCAACTGTCTCCTGACTGTAAAAGCTATAACAAACTTTACAGTTAACAGAAGGAGAGAAAAATTATTTAACACCTTTGTAAATGAAATTTTAAACTTTTTAAAACCTTTTACAGCCTCTTTTTGAGAGAAGTGAATTTGATGCTTTTTAAGACTTTTGAGGACCTGTTACTCCCCTGACTTTAAATCAAAATCCAGGGTCAAGATTTAACAGACACAGGGCCGAGGCCAAATATTGTCAAAAAATGTCCTATCTCTCAATGTTAAGGAAAGTGATAGAAAATTCCTGGATCTGCCCCAAAATGTTATGGGTCCTTCCCTAGCTCAGGCCCCGTCCCCCCACCAAGTTTGGTGCAGATCGGTTCAGTACATTTTACGTAATCCTGCTGACAAATAAACAAAACCAACAAACAGACACGGTTGAAACAGAACCTCCTCGGCGGATGTAACAATTGAATGAGCCAAAATAGGCAGGAAGCATCAGTTCTCAGACTCAAAGATCTTTACTGAGATGCTTAAGTTTTCCTCTAACAGCTGGAACATCTGTTCAGCTTCTGATCAGAAATCAGTTGCATAATCTGGACTTTAGTGGTTGAACTAGTCTCTGGTTAAACTAGTTACCAGCACTAACTCTGTTCTAATGGCCTAAATACTGACCTATCCGTCTCGGCTGACCTTTGACCCAGAGCCGACAGGAGGTCCTCTGTTTCCTTCCTGTCAGCTGCTCATGTGGTTACCATGACAACAGCTGCAGAGGTGGTTATGAAGTGAACAGAGTCTCTTCTCTCTCGGAGATCAATCGATTTGTTTTTCCTCCTCGTTATCAATTTTCTGATGACTACATAGACATTAACAAAATATTGGGGGGGGGGGGGCTTGTACTGTTATCTTTGTGAGGACCAATTTCAGTTTTAAACTATCATTGTGAGGACATCTCTGCCCTGTGAGGACATTTTGGCTGCTTGAAGGTTCAGACTTGGTTTTAAGGTTCAGGTTAGAATCAGGTTTAGGTTTGGGGCCGCCAATGTATGATGTCATTGGGGATTCCTCACAGGTACAGGAAGACAAATATGTGTTTGTGTGTAATAAGTGTATGTCTGTGTTTTAGTGTGTGTGTCTGCCTGCAGGCTGTTCAGCAGAGTCTCAGCTGACTGTGTTTATGTATTTCAATCAGACAACAAACTGTCTGCTAATGGGCGCACACACACGCAAACACACAGTTTTTAGAACAACTTTTTCTCAGTCTGAGAAAAAGATTTCATCATCCCTCAGAGAGATTTTGACCTTTGACCTAAGTGATGTTTTCAATCCACGTTTCATGACCAAACTTTTTCCGTCCTCCGCTTTGCTGGGAATAATCAAATGCTCCTACATACTCTGTGTTTTGATTTAACTGAACATTTCAGACTTACTCACTCACAGTAATTCATAGTTTAATGTCAACACAAAAAAAAAGGCACAAATGAGTGAGTGGGGCAGAAAAAGGTGAGAAAAAAAAAAAGTAGCTGACAATCATACAAACTACAATACTGAATAATGTCCTGTTAATGTCACAGTCTCTTTGGATGCATTATGACGTTGACAAATTGAGTTTAAATGAACTTTTGTCACTAAAAATGGTAGAAAATCTGTGCTGTGACACATACAAGTGCCTGAGAGAGTTCTGCTGCACTCTCCAATGGAAATACTGGACTTCATTCCTCTGCAGAGAGTCACACTTGTGCTTTTGGTATGAAAATCCTGAGACAAAAATTCAGTTCCAGCCCCCAGAACCTGACCGTTTCCAGACTGAGGGTACAGAGACAGTTCAAGCTTACTGACCTTTATCTTCAAAACCAGTCAGAATGAACCACAATGGAAACTAAATTAAAGCTACAGTAGCATGAGAAGGCTTGGCCCCCCTGGTCAAAATTTCTGTTACTGTGAAGAGTTGAGTGAGTAGAAGATGAACTGATTTCCAAAAGGCATAAAGTTAAAAATTAACAAAAAAGGAAAAGGGCCCGAAACAAAAGTTCAGTCTCCCCTGCATGGTCAGTACTTGGTAACACCTACTTTGACAAGTATCACAAGTATCTTGTAATGCTTTTTGTAGCAGCGAAGAGTCTTTCAGTTCTGGTTTGGTGGACTTTCGCCCATTCTTCCTGCTAAAGGCTTCTAGTTCTGAGAGATTCTGGGTCCATCTTGCCTGCACTGCTCTTTTGAGGTCTATCCACAGATTCTCCAGGATGTTTAGGTTGGGGGACTGTGAGGGCCATGGCAAAACTTTCTGCTTGTCCCTCCTGACATAGTCCATTGTGGATTTTGAGGTGTGTTTAGGATCAGTATCCTGTAATAGAAGCCATCCTCTTTTCATCTTCAGCTTTTTTACAGACTCTGTGATGTTTGCTCCCAGAATCTGCTGGTATTTAATTGAAAATCCATTCTTCCCTCTACCAGTGAAACGTTTTCTGCAACACAAGCCCAAAGCATGATGATCCACCCCCGTGCTGAACAGTTGGAGAGGTGGTGTTCTCATGAAACTCTGCTCCTTTTTCCTCCCAAAATGCATCAGGCTTGTTGAGATGTTCCTTTGCAAACTTCTGATGCTGCATTTTGTGGTGAGGACGCAGAAAAGGTTTTGTTCTGATGACTCTTCCATGAGGGTCATATTAGTGCAGGTGTCGCTGCCCAGTAGAACAGCGCACCACCGCCCCAGAGTCTGGTGAATCTTCCCGAAGGTCTTTTGCAGTCAGACGGGGGTTTTGATTTTCCTTTCTAGCGATCCTACGAGCAGTTCTCTCTGTAAGTTTTCTTGGTCTTCCAGACCTCAACTTGACCTCTATCGTTCCCGTTAACTGCCATTTCTTACATTAGGAACTGAGGAAACAGCTTCCTGAAAACACTTTGCTATCTTCTCCTGCTTTGTGGCCATCAGTTATTTTAATTTTCAGATCTAGGCAGCTGCTTAGAGGAGAACATGGCTGCTGATTGTTGGAACAAGGTTTGAGGAGCCAGGGTATTTATAAAGCTTTGACATTTGCATCACATGGCCTTTCCTAACAATGACTGTGACCGAGCCACAGCCCTGACAAGCTAATTAAGGTCTGAGACCTTGGTAAAAGTTCTCTGAGAGCTCAAATCTCTTGGGGTGCTCAAACTTTTGTATAGTTCTCCTTTCCTTTTTTTCATTCTAAACTTGTACAAAACAAAAATAAAAGACTAATCTGGTTTAAAATGTTGAAAGGAAATGTTTCCTCTTTAACTTTATTCCTTTTGGAGATCAGTTCATCTTCTACTCACTCAACTATTCACAGTAACGGACATTTTGACCAGGGGACCCAAAGTTTTTCAGATACATGCCACTGTATCTGAAATCTGCAGTAACACGCTTGTCAGACATAAAGTCTGTCAAAGTGTCACCTGTCTGTAAACAAACAAACACAGGAGTCTTTTCTTTCCTCTCACCTCGGACGTCTTCTGACAGGAAGGCAGAGTGTCTCGACACAAAGAGTTTCAGCTGCTGATCCAGAACAGAAACATCCAGATCTACAGGCCAACACCGCACACCTAAAACACACAGACATAGAATAAAATACAAATAATTTAATAACGATAATAATTTAGTTTGCTAGATGAGATAAAAGCATAGTTTCTGCCGTGAACTCTGGTTAATATCATCCATCCTGGAAACATCTCTTCTCCCTTGTTTGATGACTCCACTCCTAATGTCCCAGAAATCCACTTGGTCTGCATCATTAAGGACTTAATTCATTCATAATTTCTGTTGGGAGGAGCGAGGAGCATGAAACAACTTTAGCATGAAACCACTCACATCTTACACTGAACACTGTTGCTGCTGCTTTTACACTGCATCATCACAAAACCCAGGTTTTATACCGGGACAAATAACAAAACCAGCTTTTAGACTTGTTTCTGAATCACCATCATGTTAAGATGGTGTACATGTGTTAACTGTAGGTGATTTCTAACTGTGAGACAATATGTGTTTCTGATGAGCAGCAGACGAGCTCCAGCTGAATTCTGAATGGATGATGAAAAACCACGTCTCTCACATACTCCACGTTACACCGCTGAATAAATCTGAAAAAACAGAGACAGTCTGGAAAATCTGTGAGTGTGAAATATGCGACTGACGACCTTCAACAAGTCGCCTCTTGTTGATCACATCTAGAACTGCCCTGAACGCCTCGAAGCTTCGAAACCTCTACTATTGCCATGGTAAGCGACGTTCAAATCAGTATTCTAATGCATTCATTATTAGTTATTCTCAGACAAGGACATTTAATCTTAGTGACAGTTCTGTGCATCACAGCTCTCATCTAACGTCACCAGCACTGACACTGGGAACGTGAAACATGACCACGTGACAGACTTACAAGTTACAGCCACGCCAGCAACATGTGGTAAAAGTCAAGTGCTGGAGCAACTCCCGGATTCACGAAGACGATCCCCAATGAGTCGAGTGGCAGATTTGACAAAGGAAACAGGCAGATCACAAATCTACAGTGAGTACGTCACATCCCCTTTAAACTGGCAGTAACAGCTGAGCCGTCGCTGGTGCTAGTGCGAGCCACATGCTGACAAAGTATTTCAGCCTCTCAAAAATGAGGATTTCCTGTCTTTATTGGTTTTCTGTCAATTTTAACTGAATCTCTTTGGGTTTTCTCACAGACTGTGAGAAACTGAGATGGACATTTCTCTCTATTTTCAGACATAATTAATAGAGAAAATGATCGGTAGATGAATCAATAATGAAAATAACGATTAGGTACAGCCCTAGCTGAAGTCCGTCTGGGACCAACTACGCAGCAATTTTCTATCTTACTTCATAGCTGAAAGATGAACCGACTTATGCATGTTGTGACTTTACCGCTCATGATTAATATTCAGGATAAACTGTAGGACTTTTTTGTTCTTTTTGTTAGTTCAGCGTGTCTCTAAGATCATGTGCGTGTTTCCTTCATCACACTGACTGTGTGTTCAGCTGTTCAGTGAATCAGCAGTTTTCATCATGCATAACTCAGGCTGTTCCTGTCTGATAATCAGAGTGTGACTGTAGAGAATCCATCAGCTGAGAAAACTCATCATGTAACTACTAAGTCACAGAGGTGAAGATCATCAGAGACTGACACACATCATCTCCGATGTGAGTTTCTATTAACATCACACTGATATCAGCCTCAAAGTGCAACAACGGCTCCATTTCCTGAGGGGCTGAAGAGGGCCAACACACCCCCAAAAGATTCTGGTCAATTCCACCACCTCGTGCCTACAAGAGTAAATGAAAATCATACCACTGCTGTTCCAAAGTAAAAATGTGTGCACTCGTCCGTGTGTTGCATCATCTGCAATCACTGTCTACATTTTCTAACGACAGCAATAAGCGCACGAAGAAGCAAAACAATGCAGGTCTATTCCCTTTCAACAACTAAAACCTTATTTAGGCAGAGCCTCGGTATAAACCACCAGGTGGCAGTATAAGATAATGATCATGAGATCATGACAACATTTAAAGGGCTCGATCTACTTAGATTTACCAAAAGTTCGGGTTGGGAGGGTAACGTCATATTCAGATGTCCCATCAGTCAAAACCAGTTGTTGAGTCCATCCTTCAAAACATCAGGACTCACGCATTCGCTTATTGAAGTATGCAGGACGCGAAAAGTTAAATTCACATCTATTTATTAAAATACAGCAGAGTCTTAAAGACTGAGGCTGCTCACGGAGCTCTGGGCCAGACTGTGCGTCCCTGACAAGCATACGGCATCCACATCAGTTCACGGAGTCTGAGAGACTAGTCTCCCCCTGGTCCAGCAGGTATCAGGTTTAAACATAGTAAATAACATCATCTTCTAATTGGCTGAGACCTCCGTCACTCCTCAGGTACGTGCCTCCCTCGTACGGACGTTTCCCTCTGGACATGATGGACTCTCCCCATTTAACGACTTATCTGTAGAAAAAGACGAGACACGGGACCCAAGGACAGTTTTTCACATTGTCCTGCCGTTTCCACATAAGGGGTCGTTTTTCACCTGTAGACAACCATGTGTCTTTGGGTTCCTTCTTTACAGAATAACACCTCTGGTCAGTACCAGCACCTGAGTGTAATAAGCACCACAAGCCGCTTTCTTTTAGTCTCATAACCAGATAATTTATAAAAACACATAAAAATAACCCTTCACAGTCTAACTGGATGATTTCATGCCACAGCCTCAGGTGTTTCACAAAATTACAGGCTAGTAGCTACTACAGGTACTGTCACAAGAGGCGAAACGAGTGTGATATTCCTTCTGGAAATACCTGGACTTGAACATTTTAGCATGCTTTAAATTCATGAGACGTAGTATGGAGATAGGTTTGGTTATGCCAGACCACCTCCAACTTGCTGACGCTGTGAGTCATTTCTGAGTCTCTAGCGTTGGCGCTGGTCTTACTTCCAACAAACAAATCGATGATGCTGGCTTGTCGGCGGCGGTGAGCTGAATACCCGGTGAGCCCTGCCTGCTTTACAGAAGAGGAGAGTTCTCCTACTCACCTCTTCAACTCCAAACCAGACTATTTTCCTTGTTTCAACTGTAGCAGCAGAAACTTTCTTTGCCGTCTTACTCGCTGGTTGTGATGTTGGTGACTGTCCCGGATTTGTGTTGCTTTCTTCAGTAACACTTGGAGCTTTTTTAATGAGGCACAGGTCCATCGCAGCAGCCAAGTTCACTCCTGTTTTCGGTCCAAAAACAGACTGAAAACAGTCTAAGAATCGGCCAAAAAACAGAATGAAGACAGGCCAAAAAAGTCTGTTTTAAATTGATTTGATTTGAATGGAACTGTCTTGGTCAGAGGACCCACTTGAAGAGGCAAAATTAATCCCGGCAAACGTTCCACGATTAAGTCAACTTTGCTGATCTTTGCTGAATTTTGACCGGTGAATTTGTCCTGTTGAGCAATAACAAACCGTCTGAGAACCAGAGAGTCAAAAACAGAGGAAGCTGCCGTAGCTTATTATCTGCGCGCCATCATCCAGTTTTATTGAAGCTGCTCCAACGGGCTCTAAACTGCTGCTGTGACTGCAGCTGACCTGAAAGGCCATTCATGACACTGTCTGAAGAAGGACACATCACAACGGACTCCGCCCTGAGTACAGACTGTTTAGCACAGTTGAATGCTGGGAGGCTGCAGGAACCACAGAGCTGCAACTTAAGATGATATTAGATTCTCCTGTTTGTTGTAATTAGGGAAGTAAGGGTCATCTAGCCCCTTCTGCTGCACTGGTTAGATTTCTGGTCACACTGACGTCACCGGTCATCATTTACAAAAGTAACTAAACTAATACGCCATTATACTTCAACAACATGTCCTTGTGGCCTAGACATCACATGTGGGGAAGTCGCTGTGCCTCTGCCAGCCCTACAGGCTTATTACACAATTTATGAGAAACTCTTTACTATGAGAAGAAAACTCAATACCGAGAAACCGAGTCCAGATTAGGAAGAAAATGTTTAAAATCCTCCTCAGTCTTCAGCCTCAGTGTGAATCCAAGCTGAAGTAACTGAGCTGCATTATTCATCATGTTCAGCACAAACAGCAGCAGATTGAAGATGAAACAGTGACGCTGTTTACATAAATATCCTGGTTATGTGTTGTGCCAGTAAACTTCTGATCTTGGTGTCAGAAACCTGGATATGTTAACTTGAGTACTCCAAAGAAAACCAGGATCCCTCCTTGTTCCCTACTATCTCTGTCAGGTTAACTGACTCCTCCTCAGCAAACAGGAAGCTGAAAATATTTAGTAACACCATTTCCTCTTTTGTCTTTCAGCAACCAGAGTAAAAAACAGCCTGAGCAGATACAACACACTGAACAGAGGACAGCTTGTAAACCAGACTGTAAACTAGACAGAAGACAGACATTAAACTGGCTGAAAACGAGCTGTAAACAGAATGAAACAGGCTGAAAAGGAGACTAAAAGACAATCTGAAAACAGGCTGAAAAATGACTGAAAACAGGCTGAAAGCAGGCTAGGAATACGGTAGCTTGGAGAAACGCAGTACACTGCCTGAATACACAGCTCTAACACGTCGTTGTTCAGTCAGAGCAGGAAAATAGTTTTGACCTCAACACTGTTGAAGGTCTACAGATACGTCCGAGGTCATGTCTGTGCTCTTTCTGGTGGTTTGGGAGGTTTTTTGGACTAAAATTGTCTGTTTTAGGTTGGAAATTAATGAATGAAAGGAGGAGTCAGTGATTCTGGAGAAAGAGAAAAAGAGAGAAAAGAGGAGAAAAAGTTGATATTTGAACTCAACGGCAAAACAAATACACCCCGCCCAGTGTATCCCTGAGGGCTTTACACAGCCATTAGACCAGCACTTTGGGAGATTAAATTTACTGAAAATTGAATTACACAAATGAAGAAAATGTTATCAAATTAAATCAGAAAACTTGTCTCTGGCTCTGCCGTGTTTTTGTCAAACACTTGAACCTTGAAGAAACTCTCTGTTTGCAGCTCTTTATGGTGATTTTTAATCTGAACCACTGGATTAACCCCTGCTCCTTCATCACAGGGATTTGTTGCTTTTCCTTGTGTTGGGCTCTGGGATACTTTCACAGCACAGAAGTATTTTCTGACACTTTATAGACGTAATAATTACTCAGAAAAAGTATTGACCGATGACTTGATAAGGAAAATACTTGATTCCACTGGACCTGAGTGTTATTAACAGTTTCCATCCAGACAATAACACTGTGATTATGTATCATCAGGGAAACCTGATCCAACAGTGTGACCATGTATATGAAGCTAATGTGACTCTACTGACTGCAGTCTGATCCCTCTACTGGATTCTACTGGATTCTTAAACCAGTCACGTCATGAACACCTGCGCTGGTTATTTACAGGTAAATAATGAGAAGGCTCACTCGGTTAACGCGTGGCAACCAACTGAAGGAGTTAAGATGGTGAAATAAAGGTCAGGCTGCTGTTTTATTCAGGTGTCTGTGTCTGACAGGTAAACTACTTTTACAGGAAAATAAAAAACATCCGGTGGGTGGGGGATTTTCAAAATAAGGGCCTCTCCAGGTGGGAACAACGCCGCGACTTCTGACAATACCGAAAATTGATTAAGTTTTAAATAAAAACTGTAAACACAACAGCTATTAACACACACAAAAAAAATCTATTCTCGCATCATAATCTTCCAACGTGAGGTTTCCGTGAATTAACTGTTTAGACAATGTCACAACAACATTTAGATCCATTTCACCTAAAACCCCACCAAACGGCGGGTCCACGGAGCCGAACCCTGCCCTGAGCAGGACAGGATGTCCCACATCCTACCAGGCGGACGATGCGACCACAACCGACTCCCGTGGAAAATACGCATCTGCAGCGGGTGTATCCTCATTTTACCGCCCCGCTGTTTAGTAAGAAAGGTTATAAATAAATGAATAAGAAGCGGAAAGAGGAAACTAGCTACGGCGGAGCGGCCTCGTTAGCCTGGTGACGATCGCGTTATTTGGTCAGCGTCCGAAATTCGTCTGTTTACCCGCAGGAAGTGTTTTAAAGTGTAGTTTTCACGGTTTCGGTGGCACCCTGAGCCCGGGACATGATTAGGTGTTAAAGCCCGGAGTGAAACCGGAGGACAAACCGAGCGGACGCGTCTCTTTATAACTGTTTGGACACAACACCAGCAGCGACGTTAGCTCCTTTTTACGGGTTTTATTGTGAAAGGCCCCGCGGACTTCCCGCCCTGTGGACCGCGGCAGCAGCTCGGTGTCCGGTCCTGCGGCTCCACTGCCGGTTACTTTCACCACAACTCACCTGATTCTATCTGTCGCAGCAGCCGCTCCAGCAGGCCGGCGGGCCGCAGCGCTCCCACCACCACCAGCACCGAGTAATCCGCCGCAGGCCGGGAAGAACCGGCAGAAGAACCGGGACCGCCGCCCCGCTCCGTCGCCGCCATCATGGCATGGATGGTCTACCGATGACGTCACCGGGTCACTCAAACAGACCACGCCCCACTCGGATCAGAGGCGGGGACACGTGACAACTGGCGGCCAATCAGAGAGGAGAGCTGGGCAGCCAGGAGATGGCCATTCACAAGAGAGGGGTGGTTCAGGTGTTGCTTAGGAGAAAGGAGCACCGACATCGTGTTTAAACTCCGGAGCTGAAAATAGATCGGAAACATTTTAATTAATTAATGTGAATAAATGTATTTAACTTTTATAAAAGAAATGTTTTAAAATAAGCTGTTTAAATGAATGTTAAACGTTTTCCGCTTTTAAACATAGTTTGGCTTTAAATCTTTAAGAAAACTGAAAAGTGAAAAAGTTATTGGAACAAATGGCAGTAAACAGCGTATTGTGTTTGGGTTTTGTATAATGTATCATTTTACTTCCTTTATTTGACTTTATTAATTTTTCCCTATGATATACATTCTATAGTTCACTGCTGCTTGGATTACGTCCTCCTGTATTTCTTATACAGATGTACAGCATGTTGAATTTGAAGTTTGAAAATACTCACAAGCTAAAAAAAAGAAGACAGCATGAAATAAATGCAATCCAGAGGCAATTAATCTGTACGTATGTTTATAGCAATATATCAGTACAATACATATACAGTATATATGTATTGAAATAAAACTAAACCCGTTGTTAATAACATCTAACATACCTGGCGGATGCGTGTATATAATATGTTGTCCACATCTGTGTAATGTGCTGTTCTCTTGCACACTGAATGTGATTAATAAAAAGCAATAATATTAGTAAAAATGTAAATCACAAGGCTTAAACAACTACAATTTTATAGATTCAAAGCCACACAAAAATGTAAGCTGTTTTTTTCTTGTCTGTTGGTTTAACAAAACAAGACAAATAAAAAAGTCAAATTGTATCTTGCTAAGTTTTGAGGTGCATTTTTTTCAATGAATAGATACAGTAAATAGAGGAAACATGAACAGACTAATTGATGATCAAAATAACTGTTAGTTTCATCCCTAAAAACGTTGCAAGTTGTCGGTCAGTGAATAATTTCAGAGAATAAACGCAAAGCATTTGGTCAAATGAAACCCAGTACATTGTCTATGCGTTTAAATGAAAACTAAAGACAAATTTAAAGGCGTTACAGCATTGACCACTTTTTAGGCATCATTTTGAAACTGATCTAATGATCTGCGTGTTATTTCATACTCCGAATTGATGGATGGACAAAAAGTTTCGTTGTTTTCGTTGTCAGAATCCAACAAAAACTTATACTGGTCGCGGTCCCTCGGTATTTCCCACAGGTCGGTGCAGTACGTGAACGCAGCGCCGAGGGTCCGCAGCCTCCGTGTCCTCCAATATGGCGGCCCCCCTGCCAGGCAGATGTGGATTCTTCGTGGAGAAAAAGAAGCGTTTCTGTAAAATGGTCGTCGGGAGAGGGAAGATGTTCTGTGGGGAACATGCCACCATGGTGAGTTCACGGACACAGACACCATCTAAGAACAGGACACGACGAGCGAACAGCCGGAAACTGATTTCACTAGTGACTGAATCGACTCTGCTCCTCGGAAGCGGAGGTTACAGCCACAGACAGGCCTGATAATAACTGCACAAACATGGGAATCGCCTTTTGTAGGTAGTGAAGTCTCTGCAGGCGAGTAACTGAACACCGAGGCTCACTTCTGTAAATTATTCTACATCACTGCTCATAAAAGACAAATATTTAAAGAGAACAACTAAAACTCAGTGACCAACCAGGCGGTGACTGATTAAAGCTGAACCTCGGTGGCCCCCGTTCCTCCTCGATTACATCCACGGTCTCACCTGTACAACCTGGATGTACAGGTGAGACCGTGGTGTCTGCGGTAGTGAAGTGTGACCAATGAGAGGGCAGCGTGCTCCAGCCTCTTCTCTCAGCAGACTGCTGTGATGATTCATCATCAATCAATAAGGCCATTGACAGAAAACTGATCCGCCACTATTCTGATAATCCCTCCCAACATTCAGTGTTTCCAGCTCGTCAGACGCGGGAACAAGCTGCTGGCCGCCGGTTCCTGCCGCAGTAACCCGGACATCTCTGTGTTTAAGGGGCCCTTAGGTGACGAAGCCATAAAGCGATGGATTGAGAACATTGATCAAAGAGGGAAATGATCATTATTTGCGGCCCTGGTCACTTCTGTCGGAGTGTTTTAGATTTTCATTAAACCTGAGCAGGAGACAAAGGTGGAAACGGACTGGTACTAAAAGACAACAGAGTCAGACTGGACCGGAATCGTGTCTGAGTTCCAGACCGAAGCTAAACGGGTTTCCTGCAGGTGTCTGCTCAGGCTGACGCGGGGGAAGCACCTGCCTGGTGTCGGTGTCGGTCCCGGTCCCGGTCCCTCACCTCTCCTCCCTGTGCACCTGCTTGTAACAGGTGAGCGGTGACGTCATGACCCACCTGTGTCCTGTTTCCTGTTTTCAGGAGGAGGGAAGCGGCAGCAGCAGCAGCAGCAGGAGGAGGATCATCTGTCCTCTGGACCCAAAACAGTCAGTCATTGATCGATCAGTTATTAATCAGATTACTGATCTGTTGTTAAACCCTTCTAAACTGTTTCACTTCCTGTCTCTCGTTCTGTGGTTTGTTTCAGCACCGTGAGTGAAGACAAACTTGACAAACACCTGAAGAAATGTAACTCCAGAGAGAGAGACAAACCTGTGAGACCAACCTCCACACTCTTTACCTCGCTCAGTGTCTCCTTTTCTCTTCCCTCTGTCAGAATAATAACATCAGCTATTTACTGTTTATCTAGATGAACTGAGACTCTGGTCCTTAATGTGTGTTTTCACTCCGTCTGTCAGTCCCGTTTCATTTCAGGTGAAATCTGTCTGTGACCGTCTGCGTTTCGTGTCCTTCAGGTTTACTATGCTGAGAACATAAACGCTGGACCGGCTGATGGAGACGAGACTCTGCAGCAGGTAACTTCCGATGCGCCGCTGCAGTTTGACGCTTCGCGAGCTCCCGCCGATCAATAAAAATGATCCTGTTTCAGGCCAGTCTGTGTGAGCGCAGCAGGACGGAGTTAGAGTCTCTGGTGGACAAACTGAAGACAGCGGTCGGAGGTGAGCTGCTGGTTTTGCTCCTCTTCCTCCTCCTCTTCCTCCTCACGTCCCGCGGTCACCAGCAGCTGCACGTCAATGAATTCTGAGCAGTTTAAAGAGGGAAGGTTGCGTCTCAGTTTTTAGAGGCTAAAACTCTTCAGTGTTTCATAATCCAACAGTAATTAGACAGAACTCAGAAAATAACAAATGTGCCGCACAATAAATTCATCCTTTCTTATTCCCGTCTAATTAACCATCTCCCAATCGCTCTCTGGGGGCCCGGCACCCACTAAATAAATATTGTTAATGATTAAATATCAGTTTTTAAACCACAGGAGTTTCCTATAGCAGCAGTTTCACGTGAAGATTAGTTTCATGTGGGAGCAGGTGACGGAGATAAAATCCTCTGTTACAGTTTATGTATTTCATACAGTGATGTTGATATACGCTCAGTGGCCACTTTATTGGGTACAGCTGTAAAATCTAATGCTATGCTAATGCTAATCTAGTACAACAGCTCCATAAATGAGATCTGATCGGAGAGCTGTTGTTGAACTGGACTCCATTACACTGAGAGCTGTTTCTAATATTTTGGGAATTTATGGCCGAGCTGTTGCATTAGGTCACGTTAGATCTTACGGGCGTACCTGACAGAGCGACCGCTGGGTTTCATTTATGATAAAAACTGTCGACAGATAATGACCAGACAAGACTGTTTGTGTTTGGTGAATCCAGCAAATTAAACGTCGGGTCAAAGCAGCGTTTCCCGAACACGAAACGAAAAGTGTCTCCACCGTCCGTGTCTGTAGGACCATAACGACGATATTACTGTTGCAGGACTGCAGACTGACGTGGAGGACAGTGTTCTGTCACACCCCGTCCTTCTGGAGGAACTCAGCAACCCAAAGAACGGAGAGTCCGCTCACAAGCACCTGAAACAGCAGGTACACACACCTGAGCACACCTGGAACACCTTAGCCCACTGTCTTGTTTGTGACACTCCCTAGAGCGTGTTTAAACAGGTTTCTGTAACTCACAGGTAAAAAAACACGAAGATTAACATCTGAAAAAAATTAAGATTTTTTTAAATAGTTGGAAAAATTTAAAGAGTTTGGTTGGTGTGTTGGGTTCTACAGGGGGAAACTGGACTCATGATGTCAGTATTTCTAAAATCCTGGACATGTGAACAGGTGATGAGTCTGTGGTGACACCTTCATAAGCCACACACCCCCCCTCCCCGAGGAGGCGGGGCTTGAGCTGGTCCTATCTAACCTGCCAGGTTTGTCCAGTCCTCTATCTTAGGTCATCTGGAGGAGCTGGGACTGCTGGGAGGGGGGCGGTGCTTTGTGGAGTTCGGAGCAGGTCGAGGGAAACTCTCTCACTGGATCCACGAGGCCCTGAAGACCTGCAAAGACCTGCAGCTGCTGCTGGTGGAGCGCTGCAGCACCCGTTTCAAGGCAAGGAGAAACCTTATAACTCCAAACCTTCAACTCCAGACTCCTCGACTCCAAACTCTGAACTTGTAAACTTCAGACCCCAGACTGCCAATTCCCAACTCCATGCCCCCGGACTCCTTGACCCCAGATTTCCTTGACTCCAGATTCCCCAACTCAAGAGTCCCTGACCCCAGACCCCCCAATTCCAGATTCCCCGACTCCCCGACCCCAGACTCTCCAGCCCTGGACTCCTCGACCCCAGACCCCCCAATTCCAGATTCCCCGACTCCCTGACCCCAGACCCCCCAACTCCAGACTCCCTGACTCGTCGACCCCAGACTCCCCAGCTCCAGACTCCTCGACCCGACTCCCCAGCTCCAGACTCCTTGACCCCAGATTCTTTGACTCCAGATTCCCCAACTCTAGACTCCCCGACTCCTCGACCCCAGACTCTCCAGCCCCGGACTCCTCGACCCCAGACTCCCCAGCTCCGGACTCCACGACCCCAGACTCCCCAGTTCCAGACTCCCCAACTCCCCGACCCCAGACTCCCCAGCTCCAGACTCCTTGACCTCAGATTCTTTGACTCCAGATTCCCCAACTCAAGAGTCCCTGACCCCAGACCCCCCAACTCCAGACTCCCTGACTCCTGGACCCCAGACTCTCCAGCCCCGGACTCCTCGACCCCAGACTCCCCAGCTCCAGACTCCCCAGCTCCAGACTCCCCAGCTCCAGACTCCTCAACACCAGACTCCCCAGCTCCGGACTCCACGACCCCAGACTCCCCAGTTCCAGACTCCCCAACTCCCCGACCCCAGACTCCGAAGCTCCAGACTCCTTGACCTCAGATTCTTTGACTCCAGATTCCCCAACTCAAGAGTCCCTGACCCCAGACCCCCCAACTCTAGACTCCCCGACTCCTCGACCCCAGACTCTCCAGCCCCGGACTCCTCGACCCCAGACTCCCCAGCTCCGGACTCCACGACCCCAGACTCCCCAGTTCCAGACTCCCCAACTCCCCGACCCCAGACTCCCCAGCTCCAGACTCCTTGACCTCAGATTCTTTGACTCCAGATTCCCCAACTCAAGAGTCCCTGACCCCAGACCCCCCAACTCCAGACTCCCTGACTCCTGGACCCCAGACTCTCCAGCCCTGGACTCCTCGACCCCAGACTCCCCAGCTCCAGACTCCCCAGCTCCAGACTCCCCAGCTCCAGACTCCCCAGCTCCAGACTCCCCAGCTCCAGACTCCCCAACTCCCCGACCCCAGACTCCGAAGCTCCAGACTCCTTGACCTCAGATTCTTTGACTCCAGATTCCCCAACTCAAGAATCCCTGACCCCAGACCCCCCAACTCCAGACTCCCCAAATCCCCGACCCCAGACTTTCCAGCCCCGGACTCCTCGACCCCAGACTCTCCAGCTCCAGACTCTCCAGCCCCGGACTCCTCGACCCCAGACTCCCCAGCTCCAGACTCTCCAGCCCAGGACTCCTCGACCCCAGACTCTCCAGCCCCGGACTCCTCGACCCCAGACTCCCCAGCTCCAGACTCCTCGACCCCAGACTCCCCAGCTCCAGACTCTCCAGCCCCGGACTCCTCGACCCCAGACTCCCCAGCTCCAGACTCCTTGACCCCCAGATTCTTTGACTCCAGACCCCCCCAACTCAAGAGTCCCTGACCCCAGACCCCCAACTCCAGACTCCCTGACTCCTCGACTCCAGACTCTCCAGCCCCGGACTCCTCGACCCCAGACTCCCCAGCTCCAGACTCCTCGACCCCAGACTCCCCAGCTCTAGACTCCGTAACTCAAAATAACTCCCAGCCTGGTCTCTGTTCTGCTCCAGGTGGATGGGAAACATCAGGAAGCTGGAGTTCAGTTTGAGAGGCTGCAGGTCGACATTCAACATCTGGATTTAAGTAAGAGACAAACATCTGGAGACCCTGACACTTTAGTTCTGAACTCTTATTCATGGTCTTAATTGTGGCAGGTTTAAATCTTCTGATCTGACTCTGTGGATGTTTCCAGGTAAAGTCCCTCTGCTGAGACAGAAGAAGCTCCCGTTGGTCGGAGTAGGGAAGCACCTGTGTGGAGCAGCCACAGGTGAGAACAGTCCGCTTCACACTCTGAGCTCTGATTGGCCTGACCTGTATTCAAACGGCACTGCTGCTGGTCGGTGCAGGTAAAAGCTCCAGGTGCACAGGACCCTTGACTACACCAAGGCGGGACAGTGTGGTTCTGACATGACACCCGGGTTTAACACTAACTGACAGATGCAGCTGAGCAGCTGAACATGAAATGGTTTCTGTCTTCAGATCTGGCTCTGCGCTGTTTGTTGGAGACACCGGGACTCAGAGAGGAGACTGAACCACCAACAAAACGCCTCAAAATCTCAGAACCGGCTGCTGACCGTGAACCTGATCCAGACTCTGGCTCTGTCCCTGGTGATCCAGGACCAGCCTCTGATCCCGGTCCTAGCTCTGGCCCTGTCCTCGGCCTGGCGGTGGCGCTGTGCTGTCACCATCGCTGTGAGTGGCGTCACTACGTGGGTCAGCAGTTCTTCCTGCAACAAGGACTCGGAGCTGCGGAGTTCTCCGCTTTCTGTCGAATGTCCAGCTGGGCAACATGTGGACTCAGGGCGACCAATCAGGACTGTCCACCTCTGGATCCGACCAATCAGAGAAGAGACGAGGAAGAGCATGAAGCAACAGAGGGAACAGATGCCGTGAACGGGTAAATATTTGACCTCTGACCCCTTCAGGCGGTCACGGGAGCTGTCACAGCAGCTGCTCAGCAGCAGAGCGTCAGTCTAAAGATACAGTCAGAGCCATGGTCCAGTTTATCGTCTGCAGCGCTACTGTTCGATACATCACCATAACAACTAATACCTTTCTAAACACAGTGCTTTTATTGGCTGATTGAACAGATCCGCAGGTCAAAGTTCAACAAAGATGAACTTTGACCCGAGCTGAACTTCAGCTGAAGTCAGTGAGAACCAGTGCAAATATTGACGGGTCTGTATCTTTATGGTCTAAGGCTGACGACTGGTATCTGGACCCACACCAAAGAACTGGACACATTCAAATGTTGAACAGATGGTGGCGCTAGATGAAAAGTCAGAGGATCAGCAGAGTTATGATAGTTCATCCTGGGGGGAACATGAGCAGCTGAACCACTTTTCGTCCCAGTCCTTCCAACAGTTGTCGGTCCAGATGTTTCAGTCTGGACCAACGTGGTGAGTGACTGATGTAAACATCACCACAGCTGAGCTGCTGCTGTGTGGCTAAAAGTGTGAAGTTTGCCCTGAGGGTGGCGCTAGAGGAAAGACGTCGTTTGAATGTGAAGGGTTGATTGTCGGAAGAGCAGGAAGGAGATCAGGAAAATTTAATGATAATCTGACGTGCAGATGCTGATCCATCCTCAGTATCCTGAACCCCGATCAGGTCCTGAACCGCGTTTCTGTGTCTCTGCAGGTTTCTGTCGGCAGGTGAACGAGAGCAGATCGGTCGTCTCTGTAAACTTCTCATCGACAGCGGCAGACTTCACTTCCTGGGTTCGAAGGGATTCAGGAGCAAACTGACTCGATATGTCGGCACTCAGGTCACTCTGGAGAACATGTTACTGACCGCTGTGCCCTCCTGAAGGTCAGACTCACAGACCCTCATCTGACTATAGCTGAAACGATTAGTCAGTTAATCAATGATGGTTATTCCCTTTTTCCTCACTGAGCCTGATTTTCAGGTTTGTTCTGTTTTCTGTCACAGTAACTGAAGATCTTTGGGTCTTGGACAATACAAGACATTTGAAGACGTCACCGTGAAACTGAGATTTTTTCTGTTTTCTGACCAAGCGATGATTCCATTACCTGAGAAAATGAAAATGATGATTAGCTGCAGCTCCATCTCGACACTGACAGATTATAGAGAAATAGGACAAATGGCTCGTGTTTGTAAAAAGTCTTTATTGTTTGATTGATGAAGTGAAAACATCAGACTGAATGTGTTAAATGTTTTGTAAAGTTTGCATTAAAGCATTCTTCGTTTCTTATTTCTTTAGTCTGTCTGTTGATCGACTGCATTTAAACATTTATTTAGTGATTTGTAGGAGAGCAGATGTCATCCAGCTGTTGTGAAAAACAACAGGACGTACACTGCAAACAGCAGTTTGACTGAGTTTTGTCCTAAAATCCAACACACAGCACAAATGGAGGATCACATCTGGAAGAGGGGAAAGACGTGGACTAATAAAACGTTTAGTCTGTTTGTTGCTAAAGTCTTCACATTTTAAACTGTCAGCAGAGTTTGAGTCTGTTAGCACTGGTCCTCCCTCGTCTCCAGACACAGAAATATAAACGAGTCTTTACAGATGTCACAGCTGCTGTAAAAACCTTTCAGGTTTAAAAAGCTGCAGCAGAAGAAGAAATGAAGAGCGACGGATTGTTTCGGTCTGAAGAATCGTCGCTCGGCTCTGAAACATTCACAACAGAAACATGTCAGTTATTCATCACTTATTTTTAATCAAATAGTTCTATAGAAAAGAAAACAACATAATTAGTATTATTACCATTAATGTTATGATTTATTACTAAGTAGTTATAAATTAAACATTTATTCTAGTGTAATCAACACTAATCGATGACCGTTAATTGTTATTATTAGTTATTTATCAGATATTAGTAGTAGTTCGAGTATAACTACATATCTGTTATTTTAACATTAATCTGAAAAAGAATGAGAGGTGAAGTGTAAAACGCTGTGGATAAAAGACTTGGATGAGTCCAGTTCATTTGGCCCTTTGAACCCATGACCTCAGAGAGTAATGTCGGGGAATGTAGAATTTTAGTTTGCCCCTAAATGACTCTGGTTATGCTCTGAGTTATGGTTAGATCCAAACTTATAATGACAAGTAAACGGATAAACTCAGCTCATGTTCGCTCTTTGAATCAGGATCATACACTGACAGCGATAGAGCATCAAAGTGTTAAATGTCCAACAGATGCAGAGACGTGTGGACTCAGGGACCAGCGCTGATTTCAAACATTCACGTGTTAAAAGTCCGGTTCGTTAGTATGAGATGCTGTGAGGTGTCGGTACTAACGGTTGACACAGTGCATGTTGAGCACAGCGTACGCTCTCTTTCTGGCCTCCTGGATGTACAGGTGCATGAAGTCACGTCCAAACATCTCCCTGTCATCTTCATCGTCCTCGTCCTCGTCATCCTCGGCCTTCGTCTTCCTGCACGGCAGCGCCACGTCCAGAGTCAGAGGGTTGTCCCGAAAATTCACAAACCTGCTCAGAAACAAAGACAAAAGTCAGATCAGACTGCACAGAGACAGACAGAGACGACTGAGAGGTTTATAATGAAACATCGTTTTAACTGTCAAACAGGAAACGACTTGATCTGAGGCTGGAAGTGTCCCACCTGAGGTTGGACATGATTGTAGACACTTATATGAGGTCTGACGCGTTTGTGGACAGATTGATCTGAGGTTGGACGTGTTTGTGGACAGACTGACCTGAGATTGGACGTGTTTGTGGACAGATTGATCTGAGGTTGGACGTGTTTGTGGACAGACTGACCTGAGGTTGGACGTGTTTGTGGACAGACTGACCTGAAGTTGGACGTGTTTGTGGACAGACTGACCTGAGGTTGGACATGTCTCAGATGAGGGTAGACGTGTTCGTGGACAGACTGACCTGAGGTTGGACGTGTTTGTGGACAGACTGACCTGAGGTTGGACGTGTTTGTGGACAGACTAACCTGAGGTTGGACGTGTTTGTGGACAGATTGATCTGAGGTTGGATGTGTTTGTGGACAGATTGATCTGAGGTTGGACGTGTTTGTGGACAGATTGATCTGAGGTTGGACGTGTTTGTGGACAGACTGACCTGAGGTTGAACATGTCTCAGCTGAGGGTAGACGTGTTAGAGGACAGACTGACCTGAGGTTGGACGTGTTTGTGGACAGATTCATCTGAGGTTGGACGTGTTTGTGGACAGACTGACCTGAGATTGGACGTGTTTGTGGACAGATTGATCTGAGGTTGGACGTGTTTGTGGACAGACTGACCTGAAGTTGGACGTGTTTGTGGACAGACTGACCTGAGGTTGGACATGTCTCAGATGAGGGTAGACGTGTTCGTGGACAGACTGACCTGAGGTTGGACGTGTTTGTGGACAGACTGACCTGAGGTTGGACGTGTTTGTGGACAGACTAACCTGAGGTTGGACGTGTTTGTGGACAGATTGATCTGAGGTTGGATGTGTTTGTGGACAGATTGATCTGAGGTTGGACGTGTTTGTGGACAGACTGACCTGAGGTTGGACATGTCTCAGCTGAGGGTAGACGTGTTAGAGGACAGACTGACCTGAGGTTGGACGTGTTTGTGGACAGACTGACCTGAGGTTGGACATGTCTCAGCTGAGGGTAGACATGTTTGTGGACAGACTGACCTGAGGTTGGACATGTCTCAGCTGAGGGTAGACATGTTTGTGGACAGACTGACCTGAGGTTGGACGTGTTTGTGGACAGACTGACCTGAGGTTGGATGTGTCTCAGCTGAGGGTAGACATGTTTGTGGACAGACTGACCTGAGGTTGGACATGTCTCAGCTGAGGGTAGACGTGTTAGAGGACAGACTGACCTGAGGTTGGACGTGTTTGTGGACAGACTGACCTGAGGTTGGATGTGTCTCAGCTGAGGGTAGACATGTTTGTGGACAGACTGACCTGAGGTTGGACATGTCTTCCATTAGAGGGGGGATGTCTCTCAGTCTGTTGCTGCTGAGGACCAGAGTGTCCAGACTCGCCATCCTGCTGATGTTTTCTGGGAGTTTCTCGAGCTCGTTCCTCTGCAGCCACAGAGCGTGCAGCTTCTCCATCCTTAGGACAGACATATCTCACTGCTTATTGGCTGGTGGCTTAAAAGTCGGGTCTCAGATGATGTCACTGTCCTCCTTCACCCACCTGTGTATGTCCTCAGGTAAGTGCCGCAGTTGGTTTCCTCCCATGTCAAGCCACTCGAGCGCCGGCAGTCCGACTACGCAGTCCGGCAGGCAGGTGAAGTCATTCATGGATAGATCCAGGTGCTGCAGCTTCTTCAGGTTCCTGAACTACAGTACGGAGGACAGGACAGACCTCAGATCAGCTGGATCAGAGATTCAAAGGTGTCTATGGTATCAGTTTATACCTAAAACTGATTAAGGTTAGTGCAGGTTCCTTAACTAGAATCTGGTTTAGGTTTTGGTTCGTTTGACTTTGGTTTCACACCTGGTTTGGAACCTGTTTGAGGTTTTTTGTGAGGCTTCATATTTGGTTTGGAGGTAGGTTTACGTTCAGACCTGGTTTGAAAGGTGTCTGTGGTATCAGCTAATACCTGAAGATGAAGCCAGTTACACATGATCTGGAACCTGCCAGTTCACACCTGCTTTTGGAAGGTGGCTTAGGTTTGGGTTGGTATGCGTTTTAGAAACTGCTTGCACCTGGTTTGAGAGGTGTCTGTGGTATTCATTCATACCAAAGGCTGGTCTAGGTCTGTGTTCATACCTTTTTTAGGAACTGGTTAAGGTTTTGTTGCGTACCTGGTCAGAAAGCTGGTTTTGGCTTGGGTATCACCTGAATTGAAAGCTGTGATATTGATTCATACCTGAAATTGGTTTAGGTTTTGGTTCATACCTGGTCTGGTAGGTGGTCCAAGTCCCGGTTCATGGCCAGCTCCAGTCTCTCCAGACTCTCACAGCAGCTCAGCTCTTCAGGAACGAAGTGTACTCTGTTGTAGCTCAGCAGCAGCTCTCTGAGCCGGGTCAGCTTACCTGAGACCAGAACCAGGACATCAGAAAACTCAACATAGTGAGGCCTGAGACCGAACTGTACTGTCAGCTATAACTACAGGGTCTATATCCTTCAAATCTGTAGTGGAAGTGGGGGGCATACTGACCGATCTGTTTAGGGATCTCGGTGACCCCATTGCGTGACAGATCGATAACCAAAAGGTTTTGGAAACTGGATATGAAGTGAGGGATCTTCTGCAGTCCGGTCCGGTGGATCTGCCACTCCTGGACTTGACTTAGTTGGACCAGACAGCCTGGCAAAGACTGGAAAAACAAGACACATGACAATCAGAGAATCGCATCAGATACCCATGGTCCTGGGACCGGACCAGGTAAATCCATCATCTCTACAGTCTGCTTCCTGCGTGGAGGACATTACCTTCCACTCCTCCTGTTCAATTCGGAGGATCAGTCGTCCGTCTTCTGTCTGCAGCTTCTTTTTGAGTCGAGCCAGAGCCACCCGGTCCTCCCAAACACCAACACTCAGCCTGGACCACAAACGTCAAGAAACATGTAACATTAGAGACCAGATTGCCCTGGACTCGGTCTACGGACGAGGACCCCTGAAAATATACACCAAACAACCAAAAGCTGAACTGTTAACTTCAGGTAATAGGAGCAGAGTCTTTTGAGACTGTGTCAGACCCCCACTCTTCTTAGTTGCTGAACACCCCAGGACTGTTGGTCTGGGACATTACCAGATATGATATCATGTAAGTCCTGAAGTCACGGGTCCCGAGTGGATTATTATATTGGATTAATTATAGGCCCTTTAAGTTTTTTTCTTGATGTACCATCTTATTTACAGGAGGTAGTTGTCCCTGTCCTACATTAGATTCAGATGCATAGTGATGAGATGAGACAGTTACCATTATTTAAGCTTCCTCTGACTTCATTTTATAAACTTAATTTAAATTTTTGAAACTTTGGAACTTCTATAGATATGAAAACTGCAAATCACATATCATCTGCTGACCAATAGCTCTTCAACCAGGCTAAAGCTGCTTTCCATCGGACGTAGTTGGCAACACCGGTCTGGATTTGGTTAGCTTAGCTTAGCAAACAGACTGGAAGCAGGTGGAAAGTTTTTGTCTGGCTCTGTCCAAAGGGAACAGAATCCCCCTGTAAAGGTAAATTCAGACTGCACTCAAAATTAATTCTAGAGGTGGAACATACAGAGTAAATGGAAAGATACAAGCTACCGTGAATTGAGGACGAAATAAAATGTTAACCTGTTCCTTTAATCGTCTCATCTCTCCGCCTCGAGTTAATGTGTCTCTGTAGAAGCTTTGTTGTCATATTCTCTTTAAATCGCCTGTGTGTTTGTGGCTCAGCTCAGTGTACTTTCTGATTCCGCCACCAGGAGTCGCCAGAGTTACAAAGTCAGCCAGTAAAAAAACATCTCAGTTGAGTGGGCGGAGTCTCACCTGCTGGTAGCCCCGCCTCTGGCTGTCCTCCTCCTCCTCTGCTCCTCTTCCTCCTGCTCCTCCTTCGTCCTCCTGATCCTGGTCTCCCACAGAGCTTTAATGGAGCTGACCGAGCCGCACGCAGCCACGCCCACCATGATGATGTCACAGCACACAGGTGGACAGGTGAGATGAACTCTGACTTCTGAGCTGCAGCCTCGTCCTCCCTCTGACCATCCTGTGTTATTATTGATTATTTATCATCAATTATTTTCCATCGTTAGTGACATGTTAATAAGTCACTTACTTATATTAATTAGTAGTTAACTTAATTATATAAACTTTCAAACTGTAACATGACCGTATTCGATAGTAGTATTAGTAAAGACTTTAATCAGATAATAAATAAATATATGAGTTAAACTAGAAAAGACAAAAAAACTAAACCCTGCTTGCAACCTTTTTTTTAAATTAGTTAATTTAATTAATTTTTTCAATTGAGGCCTTAATATCTCTAAAAGTAGAGTCAAAATGTTTAAAAATTTAAATTAATATTATATTTAAATATTTACTATACCACAACGTGGTTCCTGATGTTACAGTAAATGTAAATATGTTAATGTATGATTAATATTATCAAAACAAAAGTGTAAAATGTAAAGAAATTTTAGGTGTTGTTTTTGTTTGTTTCTATTTATTTATTTATTTTTACTGAATTTAAATTTTCATTGAATTTTTCTGAATATTTTATGTTCACCATTTGTATTGTTACTAGTATTGTTGGTAGTATTGTTGGTAGTATTGGTAGTATTGTTGGTAGTATTGGTAGTATTGTCGGTAGTATTGTTATTAGTATCGTAGTTTGTATTGTTGGTAGTATTGTTAGTATTGTAGTTTGTATTGTTGGTTGTATTATTGGTAGTATTGGTAGTAGTATTGTAGTTGTATTGTTGGTAGTATTGTTAGTATTGTAGTTTGTATTGTTGGTTGTATTGCTGGTATTGTAGTTTGTATTGTTGGTTGTATTATTGGTAGTATTGGTAGTAGTATTGTAGTTGTATTGTTGGTAGTATTGGTAGTATTGTTGGTAGTATTGTTGATATTGTAGTTTGTATTGTTGGTTATATTGTTGTTAGTATTGTAGTTTGTATTGATGGTAGTATTGTTGATAGTATTGGTAGTAGTATTGTAGTTTATATTGTTGTTAGTATTAATGTTATATTTAATGTTAATATTTTTACCAGTATTGTAGTTCGTACTGTTAGCAGTTTGTTAGCAGTATTGTTGGTAGTATTGTTAGTATTGTGGTTTGTATTGTTGGTAGTATTGTTGGTTGTATTGTTTGTAATAATGTAGTTTGTATTGTTTGTATTGTTGGTAGTATTGTTGTTAGTATTGTTGTTAGTATTAATGTTAGTTAGTATTTTTACCAGTATTGTAGTTCGTATTGTTAGCAGTATTGTTGGTAGTATTGTTGGTAGTATTGTGGTTCGTATTGTTGTTAGTATTAATGTTAATATTTTTACCAGTATTGTAGTTCGTATTGTTAAAAGTTTGTTAGCAGTATTGTTGGTATTGTAGTTTGTATTGTTGGTAGTATTGTTGTTAGTATTGTTGTTAGTATTAATGTTTGTATTTTTACCAGTATTGTATTTCGTAGTTTCGCAGTATTGTTGGTAGTATTGTTAGTATTGTGGTTTGTATTGTTGGTAGTATTGTTAGCATTGTTAGTATTGTGGTTTGTATTGTTGGTAGTATTGTTGGTTGTATTGTTTGTAATAATGTAGTTTGTATTGTTGGTAGTATTGGTAGTATTGTTGTTAGTATTGTAGTTCGTATTGTTGTTAGTATTAATGTTAGTGTTTTTACCAGTATTGTAGTCCGTATTGTTAGCAGTATTGTTGGTAGTATTGTTGGTAGTATTGTTAGTATTGTAGTGTTGTGGTTTGTATTGTTGGTAGTATTGGTAGTATTGTTAGTATTGTTAGTATTGTGGTTTGTATTGTTGGTAGTATTGTTGGTTGTATTGTTGGTAAAAATGTAGTTTGTATTGTTGGTAGTATTGGTAGTATTGTTAGTGTTGTGGTTTGTATTGTTGGTAGTATTGGTAGTATTGTTGTTAGTATTGTAGTTCGTATTGTTAGCAGTATTAATGTTAGTATTTTTACCAGTATTATAGTTCGTATTGTTAGCAGTATTGTTGGTAGTATTGTTGGTAGTATTGTTAGTATTGTAGTGTTGTGGTTAGTATTGTTGGTAGTATTGTTGGTATTGTTAGTATTGTAGTGTTGTGGTTTGTATTGTTGGTAGTATTGTTAGTATTGTAGTGTTGTGGTTTGTATTGTTGGTAGTATTGTTGGTATTGTTAGTATTGTGGTTTGTATTGTTGGTAGTATTGGTAGTATTGTTAGTATTGTAGTGTTGTGGTTTGTATTGTTGGTAGTATTGTTAGTATTGTAGTGTTGTGGTTTGTATTCTTGGTAGTATTGTTGGTATTGTTAGTATTGTAGTGTTGTGGTTTGTATTGTTGGTAGTATTGTTAGTATTGTAGTGTTGTGGTTTGTATTGTTGGTAGTATTGTTAGTATTGTAGTGTTGTGGTTTGTATTGTTGGTAGTATTGGTAGTATTGTTAGTATTGTAGTGTTGTGGTTTGTATTGTTGGTAGTATTGTTGGTATTGTTAGTATTGTGGTTTGTATTGTTGGTAGTATTGGTAGTATTGTTAGTATTGTAGTGTTGTGGTTTGTATTGTTGGTAGTATTGTTGGTATTGTTAGTATTGTAGTGTTGTGGTTTGTATTGTTGGTAGTATTGTTAGTATTGTAGTGTTGTGGTTTGTATTCTTGGTAGTATTGTTAGTATTGTTAGTATTGTAGTGTTGTGGCGTGTCAGTTCTCACCTTGGGGGAGCGCAGCAGCGGTCCTCCATGCTGCGTCTCTTCAGTTGAAATCTGACCTCAGATCTGCTGCCGGATAATTTTAGCCTCCAGGTCACATGACCCCACTGATGCAATACACGGTCACACGACAGAATCTGTCGGTTCAGTTTACATCAGAGTATCATTAAATACATGTGATTTTTGATAACTGAATATGTAAAGTGCAGTATGTTGTTTAGAAAAGCTCCCTGCTATAAAAACACCTCAGATAAACTCCCTAAGTTTAAGATAAATCCTGCTGCAGGTTCCTCCTGATTTACCTGCAGGTCAGTGTGAAGGATTCAGATTAAATGTTTGTTGAAATTAAAACCTCATAAATGAAAGAAGTGATTTGACTTCATTTAAAACAGTCCCCATCTGGACTCAAACCATGAACGCTGTGGTTCAGGGTTAGTACCTGATCCTCTAGATCACCAGGACCCAGAGGCTGTAGTTTTGTTAATAAAAAATCATCTTGTCTTTGAGAGTCTGTGAACCAACAGCTGTAAAATGTGTTCTTTTCGCTCAGATTTCTATCGTTAATATTTTTCCACCATAATTCAGCTATAAATTGATCCACAGCCAACACTGTTTGTAAAATTAGGGACCTGAGAGAGAAGTCTTACCAACTACAAACAAGTGGAAAGGTCAAACATTAGTGAGTCAAACACATTTTGGTTCATATCTGATCATCACATCAAACGCTGTAATTTCACACGTTTCATACACAGAGATGCAGCAGGATAACACATTTTTTAACCTAAACTTTAATTTTTTGACTCAGAGAAGTTTGTGTCAAAACCTTCCATGGAGCCTGATTGTTAAAAACTTGACAGATTTTGAATTTTGGTCTTCATTACAAACCTTGATCATTGATTGTAGTCACTTTTATTACAATAATTCTGCATGAGAAAGTCAAGTTTGTGCACGAGTAGAAAATATTTGTATACCAAAAGTACTTCTTTTATCACTGTGGCTTTGTGTAACCTCACCACTGATATCATTGTTCATAGATTTTATATACAGATTCCTTTTTTTCAACAAATAAAAATCTTTTTAAAACATGTACAGACTTGAATTTCTCATGCAGATTTATTTTACAGGTTTATAAATGTTGATTTAGGAATACAACCTTTGGAATTATTTGTGCGCATCACTTCACAAGATCAAAGTGTTTTTAACCCTAATCTGAGCCAATAAATAAATTCCATATCTATGAATCAACATCTGTGTCTCTTTCTGGAGATTTAGCTTCAGCGAGCACTTTATTAGGAACACCACACTAATTCCTCCCTCTGGTCTCAAACAGCCTCAGGTATTCGTGGCCTGGATCCACGAGATGTTCGAAGCTTTCCTCTGAGGTTCTGGTCCATGTTGACAGGATGGCATCCCATCATTTCTGATTTGTCAGCTGCACATTCAAGCAGCCAGTCTCCTGTTCTACTACATCCCAAAGGTGTCCTACTGGATCCAGGTCTGGTGACCGGGGCAGCCACTGAAGTCCACTTAAATCACTGTCACGTTCATGAAACCGGTTTGAGACGACTTTTGCTTTGTGACATGGGGCATTATCCTGCTGTAAGTAGCCATTAGAAGATGGTAAACTGTGGCCATAAAGGGATGACCTGTTGTATGTGAAAATCCCAGGAGATGAGCAGTTTCAGAAACACGCAAACCAGCCCGTCTGGAACTAACAATCCTGCCACAGTCAAAGTCACTGAGATCACATTTCTCCTCAATCTGTTTGATGTGAACATGAACTGAAGCTCCTGACCTGTATCTGCAGGATTCCATGCTCTGCTGCCACATGATTGGCTGATTGAATAATTGCAACAATAAGCAGGTGTACAGGTGTTCCTAATAAAGTGCTCAGTGAGTGTGTACCTTAACTTCTATGGTCTCATGCTGCCATTTAGTGCCCATCCAGAGAAAAGACTGTAAATATACTAGGTGCAGGGCAGGAGCGTCTGAGGATGTTCAAACAAATCGAGACGTTAAACGTCTTAAAACCTACTCAGTGTTCTCGTTTCCCCATGGCGTCGAGTCAGTGTGTTTTTGGTTCTGAACTGTATCAGGCGGTTGGACCCCGGTTCCACAGACTTCCCAGTCTAGTTATTGGTCTTATTTTATAGGATGAGGTTCCAGATCTCAGGAGTAAATATCCACTGACTAATGTTGTCAAACTTATTGTATCCATTCATCATTTTGGAAATTATTCAACACATTGTCCACATTTTGTTTTATCACAGACTCATTGTCAACAATATTTAAGGTTTGTGCACATCAACTTTATTCAAAGTTATTCACCAGGGTTCAAATGGTTCATTTGTTCATGAGTTTAATCATTTCAGACACCAGGAGCTGAAAACCGATCTACACATTCCCAAAAATACAAAACCCAGCTGCTTCTGTTTTTACACCTTTACATTTAGTGTCACTAAAAACAAAAACACAAAACAAGAAAAACATTTCCACACCAGAGACAGTTATGTAACAGACAACCGACACCATGTGCCCTTTACCCAGCAACGACCGGGACACTGAAAAATTCCAGGAGAAATGACTGAAACATCCAGCTGCTTCAGAGAGGAAGATATAAGAGTTTAGGACCAAAACAATCTCATCCTCTGGAGACAAAAAGAGGCTCAGATCAGATCAGACACAGTCAGAGACCAGCTGGGGAACATAGCAGAGCGTTTAGCAGCTAAAGAGCCAGAGATTTCCCTCAGGAGTTGGTGGAGACCAAAGCCAGAGCTAAAGGGGAGGGCGTACTGGACTTAAGACTCACAAGGTGACACAGACACCAGATCCAGATCAAGGATCATGTTGCTCTGTAGCTGCGGGGTGTGGAAATAAACAATGGTTTGATCACAAGTTAAAAACAAGCACTTTCTAAAGTGATAATGGTGTATGTCAGTTTAGTGTCTGTTTCTGTTTCTCTGCCCTCTAGTGGTCAGTAATACCTCCAGCTCACCGCTTTCAATGCAAGTATAAAGCTACGTTAATTAAATTTGACCACCAGGGGGCAGAAAATGCCACTAATACAACAGGCGGAGTTAACAGTCTGTAATACGTACAAACACCGTGTCTTAACACCTCCCTGCAGGTTGTTCTGAGGAGAACCAGGTGGTTCCTACAGGAGATAAAAACAGAGGGGTCAGACGGCACTTTGTGGTTTAGGATTTATGGGCGGGACCACAGACCACAACAGGTCAACAGTCAGTCCACTTTCACCACTGATTCATTTTACATTTCTATTATATACAGTACATCATCTATAGCTTCACTTTCACTGGGTATTTGTCAGTTTTCTTTCATATTTCATTTTCATCTCAGAGGTTGTAGAGAGGACAGATCAGGCAGAGTCTGAGGCCACTTTCAACCCCACTTCAGTCCTGCAGCCCCCTCATTCATGTAATGAGCCAGTCTTGCAAGGGCCCGACACAGGGTCGTAGGACAAACAAGCTGAACCAGGCTCAACTGTTTCCGATCCATGCAAACATGGGTCCCTGGTGGATGACTCTGCGTTTCTGCTGTTTAGCTCCAGATCAAAGCGATGAAACGCAAAACCGTGTCTTATTGTTAAAAACCTTTAAACTCATGTTCTCTTTTGTTACTCAGTTACTTTGATCACATGACAAAAGTAAACAGTATATGGATGTAAGAAGCGTATTCAAGTCCCAGTTCTGTTTGAAAATTGCTTGGTTTCTTTTACCATGAAGACGCTCCAACGTTGGACCATACTGCTGCTTTCAGTGTTTCAGTCCATTAAGCGTTAACATTAACACGGTGCGCCTCCCAGTCTGGGTTCTGACCTCAGACAGGCTTCCCTAGGTTGACACTAGTC
Source organism: Xiphias gladius (assembly GCF_016859285.1). NCBI lineage: Eukaryota > Metazoa > Chordata > Actinopteri > Istiophoriformes > Xiphiidae > Xiphias > Xiphias gladius. The sequence goes on from NC_053405.1 coordinate 341,903, forward strand.
CTGTTTGGTTCACACACAAGTGGCTCATACAGCTAAAGCTTAGGTGAAACCTCCCACTTTGGTTGGATGACCAACCAGATACAGGCACCCACCAACGGCCCCATGTTTACTGGAGGTTGACTGGTGTTGGTGATTTGATTCATTTCAAACTAGTCAGAAAATTTTCACCAGTAAAGGACAAGCTGGTTTTAGAACTTACTGTTTTAGGGGATATTTTTAATCACATGGTTCCCGCTACTAATATGGTTATTTTTAATTAAAATATCACAGCCACACACCATACGCTCCTATTTTCCAAAGGATGCATCTGTGTTGGATGGAGAAATCTCAGAAGGTCCATTTAGTAGCTGTTCCGGAGCTTTTGACTATATCACATCAGCAGACAAATTTCCATTTGAGCACTTGAACGCGCTGCTGCTGCTGCTGCTGAAGATCACGTGATATGATCCTGAGCTGTACCATCAAATCTGTGGCATTCAAGCTTACAAAATTATTTTTTCTCCTGTTAATTTTCATACGACTCACTATGCAAGAGCAAGTTATTTTCATTATACATTGGTCTGTGGATTTTTTTTGTTATATGATTATTTTTGCAATTAAACATTTGGTCTATAAAAAGTCAAAACCCAGAGATACTCAGGTTAGGGTGGTTTATGACCAACAGAGCAAACCTGGAACCAACTCAAACAATTATTCCATTGACACGATAGTTGCAGATTACTTTTCTGTCGATTGACGAATTGATTAATGGATTCAGCTCTACGTGATCTGTGCTCACCAATCATTCAGTGAAACGGGCCTGCGACCCAGAAAAAATACTACAGTACGTCGTGATGAGATTCTTCTCTCAGCTGTTGTTTCCAGGTCGAATGTGAACTCTGAACATGAGGTTTTAAACTGATCTCCAACCCAACAGCCAACCGTCTGTTTCACTTGATTTGTATGAAAATCAACATGCACAGAGAAAATCCACCGCTAACAGAAAGTATGTGAGAACATCTCGTTATGATCCTGTAAATCTGCTGAAATCTGCAATTTTTAACCTAAACATCTATGAAAGTTCAGGTGAGTGAAGAGATTAACCAAACTAACTACCTCTAATCTCCAGTCTGTGGGTGACTGGTTATCATGGAAACATGACTGACAGGCTGACCCCTCCCCCCGACGCCTTGCTCAAAGGCAACAGGGAAACGAAGACAAGCGCACATGAAGGCCTCCAACAGAAAAACGAAGCTAAGGCAGCAGGAGGCTAAGTGAAGGTGTGTTAGTGTAGTGTCTCCTTCCTCCCCGGGGCTGATGGGAAACGTTCCTGTTTATTTGAGGTCCAGCACCATGCCGGCTGGGTTCTCCAGGTACTCCCTCCACAGGTTGGAGAAGCGACACATGGTGGCTCCGTCGATGACGCGGTGATCCGCCGACCAGCTGACGTTCATGATGTGAGCTGGGACCACCTGACCGCCAGCGTCGAACCGAGGCAGAATCTGAACAAAAACAGGGTGGTGAAATCAGGATGGGCACGGTTGTATTAAAAAATAACCTGTGTTTATTTTGTCTCATTTCCTTTGGATTTTTTTTTTTAGTTTTAGTGTTTGTCATTTTAATTCCGAGCTGAAACCTACAAAGGCAAACCAACGTCGGGATTGTTTCAGATGTTTTAGTCTCTGACAGTCGGGAAGGATCGGAAACCTTAGACTGAGTAAATCCACCACGCGACACCGTGACCCACTGCTGAGTAACTACTGGAGTTCTGGAGGTCGACGACCCCAGAAATCCACTGAGAACGCCGATCTTGTACCAAAACAAACATGGACCACGCAAGCGCCTCGTTTTGGTTCTGTGCAGAGACATTTGAGGAAAAAAGCTCAGTCTGGTGAGATCCTGGATGAAAAGGTGAGTGGGACTGTAGAGCCCATAGAGGAACCTGGAGCTCAGCGGACTTCAGGTTAAGGTATTTAAATACCAGTACGGCTCCCTTGGCAACACACATGTGACATTATCGATCACCAACGTCAGTTATAGATATCAAGCGTGTTTAAAAAAAGAGTCTTTACATATCACACACTACAGGATTTCATCTGCAGACTGTCAGCACCATCTGACCCAGACTGGAACAGACCCAGTCCAACTTGGTCCAATGAGGTCTTAGCACGCCCCACATAATTTTCCTCATCTGCGATAAGACACAATGGGAGTCCCTGTATTTAGAAAATGTCTGATTTTGTCATAGAACCCACAAATCCAAAAACTCAAACATAAGCCAACCTGATCTTTATCAGATAAATCGCTCTTCTCTGGTTAACATTCGGTTCCGTTTGTCTTTAACTTATTATTTTTTAACCTTACACAGATGGCGGTGTACCACAAGGCTCTGCGTGAAGACCACTGCTCTGACACCCATCCTGTGTGAATTCATGTAAATGTCAATTAATATGCAAATGACACTGATTTATGTTCCCATCCTGCCAGAGACCCTAATTACTAGCTCAAACTTAAACATCGCCACACTACAGATAAATCTTCACAGTTTGACAACCTTCTCCACCTAAACAAAGAAAAACTTGAAATACTAACATCCAGTTACCAAAGTCTGAAGGCACCATCATTCTCCCAAAACAAACAGACAAAAATCTGGGTCTCGCGCTTGACTCTTCAGATTTCTTCCTTTAGCACAACATTAACCAAGTTCCTCAGCCTCTAACAGTAAGATGCATCATCCATATATCTAATCCAGACTCCACATCTTTAACATTCTGTTTTTACATTTTCCTATTATGTGGAAAAAAATGGGAAATTTGAACATCTATATTCTCATGGTAACTGGGCAAGCTGGGCTGATGAAGATCATGGATGTTGGAGAGCTCCAGATGAGATTTAATTTAAGAATTACACTTGAAGAAAACACCAAACAATGATGGAGAGAAAGTAGCAACAGCACATTCAGATACAAACACTAAAGAAGGGCATTTTTAGGCAGAAATACTATTTAATATTTACTTGGAACTTTTCAACCATTCTTCAGTCTCTAATCTCTAGCATCTAATCTTCCAGTGCCACACACCTTTTACTGGTGCCTGGTAGTAACGTGTTCTTCTTTTGTTGCTTAACGGCAGTTGGCAAACAACTTTTAGGCCCATTACTGCCACCTTCTGACAGTAGTAACACGTTATTTACTACCAGGCGCCGGTAAAAACAAGGGAGCATTTATTTCTTAAGACTGTGGTTGCATAAACTGTTCGTTTTTTTTATAATTTAACGACTGTTTGAAAATCATGACCCATCCCCATACCCGTCCGGCTCTGATCATCCTGGAAAAGTTTGGAACCCACCTGGATTTTTCCCAGAGCTCCAATGGCGACCTCAGGAGGAAGAATCACCGGTTTGGTGTATGTCCCCCCGATCTAGTATAAACCACAAACAGAGAACAGGTTCATGTTAGACTAGGTCTGCAGAAGATTCAGACTTAAGTCCTGTAGTTGTTGTGCAGCTGGACTCACTGATCCGATGTTGGACAGGGTGAAGGTTCCTCCGGTCAGGTCGGTCGTTCCCAGTTGACCTGCAAATCCCAGTGCCTGCAGACGGTTTAACTCCTGAGCGATCTCAAACACACTGAGCAGCTGAACGTTCTTCACGTTGGGAACCAGCAGACCCTGACTCGTGTCCATCGCCAGACCGATGTTGTGAGACGCCTGAGGCACAGAAAACAACACTATTACACCCTTTCCCCCAATGTGAATTTAGTGCTAGTCTTGGGCTGTTGCTAGTGCCGGTTTATAGTTGGTCCAACTTGCGAACCGTCAAGAACATTCTTTAACAGAATGGCAATGAGACGGACGGACGACCTGAAAAAATACAGCACCGCCCCTGGCCGTGGCTGTCGCCGGGGCGGAGGCATAAACATGAACTTAGCAGTGGATCACCTCAGAAGACTAATCAGGGTTTTAGAGGGTTTGGAAAGGTGTGTGCCCCGTCACCCAATAAATTGATAAATAAACATCCTAAAATCTACAGCACAAGTTTATTTCTCCAAGTTGACTGGTGCTTGTTGGGTCTGCCTGAAGTCTTTCAGGTGTTAATGTCTTTTTAAGGGCGCTGGTTTGTTAAAGTTTGATTTTATCTGATCTGGGACCTGAACAGTGGCTCTCAAATAGATTATTATTTGTGGTAAAAGGCTGTGATTCATCACCTTTGCTGCATTTTTCATTTTAACTTTGGAAATATTGAGAAGATTGGAAAAATGTGCAAATTACATAAAATTCAGAGACAGGATACAGATCCTTGTCCTGAGCAGACTAAAGGAGTCAACGTCGGTTCTGACCACAAGTTAAGGACCGTGAGACTTCTGCTTTTACCTTGTAGGTGATGTTCTGGCAGCCTTCGTCCACCGCAGCGTTCAGGATTGGAAAGTGGAGGAGGCTGAGTGAGGCGGCCTGAGCCAATGAGAGCACAGCATTAAGGTCAGCACTTAACTTTTAACCCATAATCATTCATGTTTTTCCAACCTAGACCTTCCTGTCCCTCTGCTCAGGTCATACCTTGATGAAAAAGGGCATGTAGCTCAGTTTGACCCCTCGTCCTTCAGCAACAGATCTGAGTTCAGCTCTCAGAGCCACTAGACGGCTCAGGTCGACCTCGTCGCAGTAACCAAAGTGAGGAATCTTCAGAGCCGCCGTCATCGTCTTCACCATCGCTTTATGGAAACCTGCAGATAAAACAAAAGGAGAGCTTATCAGCAGGAGACTGACTACAACCAAAGAGTGAGGACAACTTGTTGTTTGGAGACTTAAAATTAATGTATGTTTTTTCTAATACAAGGCAACAGTGAATATGTCAGGCTTGCATTGTATGATTAATTTCAATATTGATTAACTTTCGGTTATTTCCTCAGTCGATCGGTTAAACATAGTCTTTATAATGTCACAAACAGTGAAAAATGACCACTATAATTTCTTAGCTGACATCTTCAAATGTCTTGTTTTGTCTGACCAACGGTCAAAGAAGAATGTGAACAATTTAATTTAATTAAAGACAAAATGTCCTAGCAGGCCGGTGAGAGGTTAAATTCACCGTCATCATGTTTTAATCCAGCTGATAAAACAGACTCTGACCTTTGAGGGGCTCGGTGATGTCCTTCCCAGTGAAGACAGGTTTGGGTGTGGTGGGTGGGGGTTTGATGGCTGCCGGGGTGCTCACAGGCCTGGTAGCAGCAGCAGCCGGAGCCGGAGCCGGACCTGGAGTCTGGATCTCCTGGAATGGGGTAGGAGGTAAGATGGCTCCTGTCTGCTTCGCCAGGAAGTTCAGGATGTCCTCCTTCAGGATTCGTCCATCTTTCCCAGTCCCCACCACCTCACTGAGCTTTATCTGAGAGGACAAACCAGTCAAACCAGCAACAGTTTAAACTGGGAATAGTCTGTCCTTTCCTGAACACAATTTGGGACACTGAAGACAGACTGGGGACAGGATGGGGACACTGGACAGACTCTGGACTGGTGGCATTGGAAAGACTTAAAAACACCAGACACAGACGGGGGACATTGAGGAAGGACTGGGATAACTAAACAGACTGAGAACACAGTCCAGGGACATTGAGGATAGACTAGAGACAGATGGTGGACACTGGACAGATAGGGGACCCTGAGGATGGACTGAAGACAGAGTGGGGACACTGAGCATAGACCTCGTACACTGGACACAGACCGGGGAAAGACTGCGGATACTGGAAACACCGGACACTGAGGTCGGACCAGGAAAAGACTCACATTGTTTTCCATGGCGAGGCGTCTCACGGCTGGCGTGGCCTGGGTCTTGTGACCTTTGATCTCCTGGTGGGTGTGTTCTTCTCGAGCCATAGCCGGCGTCTCCACCACGTCCTCCTCCTGGATCACTTCTGAACAGCAACACTCAGGTTTTAGTCTGGATCAAGCCAGAACTACAGGAAACAGAGTAAACCTGGTCCCAGTCTCAAACCAGGTGTTGATGTCGTGTCTCACCTGAACTGGACTCTGTCTCAATATCGACCAGTGGTTTGCCCACTAAGGCGGTGGCGTCCACGTCATAGTAGAGTTTTCTGATGACTCCGTCGTAGCGGCTGGTGATGGTAACCGATGCCTTATCACTCTGAACCTCACAGATACTGTCGAACTGAGAAACTTTGTCCCCCTCCTTCACATACCTGCCAGACAAGAACATCTTATTCATGCAGACTAGGACCTGCCCTTGTCGTTTTAGTAGTTTAGTTTCAGTAGATTAAAGATTTAGTGGTCTCGGCTAACTTTTATGGTCTTGGGATAGTTTTATTGGTCCCAGGTTAGTTTCTGTGGTCTTGGAGTAGTTTTATTGGTCTCGGGGAGACCAATGAAAGTAGAGTCTCTGGAAGCTTTGGTAGTCTGGGACAGTTTGTATGGTCTCAGGTAGCTTTTGTGGTTTCAGTGCAGTTCCTACAGTCTTGATGTAGTTTTATTGGTCTCTGTAAGTGTTTTTGTAGTCTCTCAAGTAGTATTTGTTGGTCTCTGTAGTATTGTAGTTTCAGTATTTTTGTGCACTGTAATTTTGGTAGTTTGCCTCGTTGTCTTTGAGGGTTTTGGTAGTTTTTTTGGTCTCGTAGTTTTCTGCTCTCATTATTTATGCGGTTTCAGTGGTTTTGTGATCAAGGTACATACCACTCCTTTACTGTCACCTCCATGATCCCCTCGCCGATGTCTGACAGTTTGAACTGGACGATTGGTCCTCGACTCACTGCAGGACAAAACACACCTGCGTCATCTATGACATCATCAGCGACATCATCACCACTTTCTGTGAAACTGCGGAGGGATGAGGAGGAATGGTGGACTCTGGTGGGTGAATGCACAAAAAGACCTGATCCTCGGACCCTTATTTTATCTGCCACCCTTCATGCTGAACTGTGTAAGAAGACCTGCTGGTCTGGATTCTCTGAATTCCGACAAACTGCCGAATCATTCACAGAAACTGAACCAGGAAGGACTCCATCACCAAAGACCAGGAGACACCATTTGGATGTGGCATGCTGCCATTTCCTGAGTGAATAAAGCGTTTGTTATGGAGGATTTAACAACCGTCAGTTTCCTGAATTCCTGAAAACCTGAATCTGGACCAACCAGATGCAAACTCAGGTGGTTTAAGACTTGGAGTGTAAAAACTCATGAAAACACATTTAAGCTTTTGAGAAAAAAAACTACACAGAACTAAACTGTGTAGTTTTTTTTTTAAAGATTACCAGGTTTCAGGACTCAGTCCCTGCTGCTCTGGACTCACCGACAGCGGTGTGCAGTGTCCTGCTGCTGAACATCTGGAGGTTTCTGTCACATGTGGAGGCAAACGGCTGCAGAGTTCGCTCAGACCTGAAGTTCTGAAGCCGGAAACCTCGGCGGCGGTATTGCTGACTCAGCTGAGAGGAAGAGACCAGACAACATTGATAAATATTAGGGTTCAACTGATTATCGGATCTGATGTTCAGCATTTTTACGATTATTGGTTCGATTTAAAAAAGTTTTTATTTTATTTTATTTTATAAGATTGCGGATAAAATAGATTAATTTAAAAATGTGCTCTGAAGCAGCCGATAAAAATATTAGATTAAAGAACATCTTGATGCTACCAGGCGTATATGCATTGGTTTATTTCCCTGGTGAAAACCACACTGAAAGCAACCAATATATTCCAGTCAGGCACTTTGCAGCCTCTGCGCCCAACTGATAGTTACAATAAATCCTCCTTCATGAAGGTTCTAATGTTCCGTTTTTAGTCAAGTTGTTGTAGAAAGTCGTTGAATCAACTGTCTGATCTGTGTTTCAGACAGTACAGTCAGGTACGGACAGGTACAGACCACACCGAGAGACTAACTTCATCATGTCCTCCTGTCAGTTCTCTGTCGTTTTGCAAGAAAAACCCAACAACCCTGACAACAGGAAACCGACTGTAAGAGGCATCAGGTGACGTGAGAGTCAAGAGCTGCTTTACCGTCAGTTTTAATGCTCGTTCACACTGACTGTTCTGGTTCTGATTCTGGTCCTGGTGCTGATTCTCGTTCTAAACTACTTAGACTGAGTCTTCACCAAGTGTTTTGTTGTTCGACTGGAGAAGAAGACATTTACCTGTTGTCCAGGTGTGTCACTGTGACAGGGCTCTCTACTAAACTCATTTGAAAACAGATCAGTTTCAAAGGATCCTGTTTTTCAATTTCAGACGCTTCGTGTGGGCACAGACATGGTTCTCAATCCGACTGTGAATCAGTTTTTACCAAACCTTAGTTACCCAGTTAGCCTGTTACCTGTTAGATGTCTGACCCAGAACCTGCTTCACCTGCAGAATGCTAACTGCAGGTGAATGCTAACTGCTAACCAGTGTGTTAGCATGAAGCTTCAGTTTGTTTTTGAACCGGTTAGCATTAGCATCAGAGTTAGCACGGCAGCTACAGCTAACAGGCTAAGCTAAGGATTTGACGGAGTGATGATATGACTTAAGCATTAGCTCGACGTTAGCATCAGACCAATTTAAACATTTAACATTTAAACATTCAGCCGGGTTAATTCCTCACCAGCCGTCTGAGCACACTGAACGAGCCTCTGGTCACCGCCGCCATCTTTCCTCTCGGCTACACGTCACAACCGCACGCCCCTCTCAGCAGCCAATCAGCGGCGAGTCTTCTTCCTCTGCATCTGGAGGACCTGACGCTAACCTGACATAACGATGCCACCCGGCGGTCATCGGAGGAACAACAGGGAGTTTATTTTTTTTATTTTTTTTACTTCGTTTATTCATTCAATTTTTCTTTTTATCTGAAATATTCTATTTTTATTTGGATATTTTTTTAGGCATATTTTTAAACAGCGTGTTTCTGTGACCTGTAAAACCAAGTTTCTTTTGGGACAAGTTGAAGTTAAAGTTGTTATTTTTTTGTTTTGTTTTGTTTTATTTCTAACAAAATAATTTCAACTCAAAGGTTCACTTACTTGCTTTTCTGAGCTTACGTTAGCGACAAAATAAATAGATCAAATCAAATAAATAATTTGTATCATAATAAATGAAAGAAACCGAACATATGTTGTGTTTCTAGGTTTCTGAAACGTCACTGTGACGTTTTGTTTGTTTGTTTGTGTTTTGACTTCATAATAAAAAACTAAACGACAACAACGCGTTTTGTGCTGCAGCTGTCAGCTGTTCTGAAGTCAGTGATAAGCCACCAACATCACCGCTGTGATCTTCATCCTCTTCCTCTTCCTCTGAGCTGCAACGTCATCATCGCTGCTGTTTTTCCCGAAATGCTCTTCAAAATAAAAGCCGCAGATAGCCGAAAGAAAAGCAGCAGAGTTCTGCAGAAACAGACAGTGAAGTTACAGACTACATTTACTCAATAACTGTACTAAAGTACATGTTAAGGTACCCGTACTTTACCCGAGTATTTCTATTTTATACTACTGTGTACTGTGCGACAGTTATAGTTACAGCTGTGGTTACTGTGAAGATCAAGACTTCATTTAATAAAATATGATGCATGGTCAGATCAACCTGTTAAATGCCCCAAAATTAGCCAGCACTGCAGTGATTAGTTTAAATTGCAGTTAAGAGGTTAATTAAGTTACCAACAACCAATAGAAACCCAGTAAATCTGGGCCTTTTGTGGCACCTGGGGGTCAGGGGCTCCTGGGGGCTGGGGCCGCTGGCAAATTGCCCATTTTGCTTGTTTGATAATCAGCATTCAGCCTTGATGTGATTCATTATTAAACATAAACTACTCAGCAGAATATAATGATCCATCTTAATCAGATATTTTAATATATCAGTGATAATAATGCAAAAATATAATATAACATGTTTAACAGAGAACAGTCTGTTGCCAATCAGGTACTTTTGCTTTGATACTTGAAGTACATGTTACTGTTTTTGGTTCTGGCAGTTCTCGGTAGTGCAAAAGATATATTTTAAAATCATTCCTGACCATAAATTTTATGAATAAAGTATTGTTCTGGTAAGGTAAGAAGACTGATAATGAAACATTTCCCACCGACTGTGTTATCATAAAAATAGGTTCATCAATGAATCTACATACAAAATGAAGAATAAAAACACAAAAATAATCAGGTGATTCATGTATGCACCAACATAAACAGTAAGCGGAAAGTGTATCGATGTGATGCGGACATTGCTCAAACAAATTCAATTAAACACAGTAACTGTTCTTGAGTGGATGGAGGCAGGTGTGAGAATCGCTTGTGTGAGCAGAATTTCTTTCATTTAAACAGAAACTGATTCAGCAACTCAGAGTTTTGACAAATCAGCTTTAGCTTAAGATGTTTTAATAAATCTGTTTGCAGTCCCTTTTTATTCTTCTTTCTACGTCATTTTGTAGAAACATATAAATATTGTGGCGAGTTAATAACTTTGGCTTCACGAATAAGTGTTTTGACCAATTTTAGAGATACATTATCAACAGGCAATTTTATATAATCGAAATAACAGAATTTTATTTTGAAGGCTGTCGGAAGTGGCTTAGACATTCAGTGAGACGTTTCAGCCGAGGAGAAGCAGAAGCAGAAGCAGAAGAAGAAGCAGAAGCAGCAACAGCAACAGCAACAGCAGCAGAAGAAGAAGCAGAACAAGCGGAAGAAGAAGAAGCAGCAGCGGCAGAAGAAGAAGAAGAAGAAGCAGCAGCAGAAAAAGAAGAAGAAGAAGAAAAGAAAAAGTAGAAGAAGAAGAAGAAGAAGCAGCGGCAGCGCTAACGTCATAATTTTGTGGGAAAGTGAAAGTTTCGTATTGTGAGTGAAGATGGACCCAGTGGTGGCGGCTGCGGCGGCGGCGGCGGCGGAGGAGGAGATCGACGGCAGCGTGATGGAGGGAGTGAGTACTCGCACTTTGTTTACCGGAGAAATGTTTCGCGCTGCTAACGAGCTAACAGTAGGCTAACGGCGGCGAGGAGCAGCCGGTGCTGAGCTCACTGATGTCTGCTCTGTTTCCCGGTGTCTGTTCTCTGCAGGGCGGACAGATCCTGAGAGTCTCCGTGGCGCTCAGCTGCATCACCGGCTCCGCCATCAAAATCACCAAAATCCGAGCCGGCAGGAGCACACCGGGGCTCAGGTGAGGGGGAGCTCCGCGGCTAGCAGGCTAATGTTAGCCTATTCATTAAAGTTGAATCGTCGGCTAACTTAGTTAGCAGACGTTCACAGAGAACAATAAAAACGCCGCTGTTGCTCATGTTATTTTATCTTGTATCCCGTTCCGGACTTAGTCTCATTTCCCTGTTAGTTAAACCTCTTCTGATGGGAAACTTCCGATTCCACTGAGAACCGATGCGCAGACCCGACTCCATTCAAAAATCATGCAGAATAAGAGCGCCGCACTTGTCAACGAACACACATAATTTCTTAAACACTGTGAGAGACACTCAGACAATCAACAGACGCTGCTTTTTAATTCGGTATCCATCGTCTTCACGCAGCAGCTTGTAAATTCACAAAACTTTAAAAGAAACTTCTAGTTATTTCTCCGGTTCTCTGCCACAGCCTTTCTTCCAGAAAAGTCCGTGAGCGGCGTCATCATGCAGCTGGGAATCAATTCAATAAATTTGATTTTATCGATGAATATTGCTGCTGGGTCGATCATAAATATGCCGATTTTACCGACAGAATGTTAGCATCCATTAACATCTTTCATCTTATTTTATCCAATGTGTCGCTTTGTATGAAGTGTAAACGTGCCAAATTTCTCTATTTTCTGAACGGATTTCTTAGGCTTTCTTATAAAGGATTTCTTTCATGAACTAGTGTGAATGATTTAATGAGGCAGAAGCTCCTGAACGATGCAAAAACGCAGGACGTCATAGTTCAGTGCGTTTAAATTTGAACAGAGGAAACATTAAAATATACCATGTCCAACCCAGGGTATCTGCAGGCCTTGAAACGTCTTAAAAAGCACCAATTTAAGTTTCCTCTCAAAAGGTATTAAAAGGGCTTTATTTTGCAAACCTCTTACTTTCTGTATTAGTTAATTCATACATCCATTTTCTGTTGCTCATCCAGACCGTGTTTAAAGGTACAATATGCAACTGGGAATCAGATGCTGAATGTGCTTGCAAATTCATGCACTTAGTCGATATTTTTAGGCCTCATCTTCAGACTTTGGACAACATGACTGCGAAACAGGGATGAAATTACTTTCTATGTGGTATTTAAAATGTCTTAAATTTAACTCGGTGAACCTGCAGAAACTCTGTAAATGGCGTTTGGTAAAAATATCTCTCAGGCAGACGATCGGCCGTTCACTGTTTTCCTACAGCTGCACTGTCATTGACACATCATGATATTTTGTTTTATGTATGTGTGTTCAGACCGCAACACCTGAGCGGCCTGCAGCTGGTCTCAGATCTGTGTTCTGGCAGTCTGCAGGGAGCCAGCATCGGCTCGACTGACATCAGTCTGACTCCAGGAAAAATCCAGTCTGGAAATCACACGGCAGACACACAGACAGCAGGGTGAGACTGACTGAATGTCTGTCAGACCTCCAGCTCAGGTGGTTTTGAAGGGTACCACAGGTCCTTGAGGGGGCTCCAGGTGTCTCAGAGGAGGTTAAAAGAGCCTTGGAGATGCTCTAGGAGTATTTTAGAGTGTCAGGGGAACTCAGGGAGGTTTGGGGTTCTAAAGAGTTGGTGACCATAAATACTTATGGAGGTCACAGGTTCTTATTTATGAACCGATTCCAGACAGATAGATGACTGGATATCAAGCATCATCCACATGTACAACAGTAGTTCAGAGCACTTTACAAAACCTGGTCTTTTTTTTTTTTCTATTAGTAGTTTATTGATATAAATTAATTGTATTTGTGTCTGTGTGTGTTGTGTGTATCAGGAGTGTGTGTCTGCTGCTGCAGGTAGCTCTGCCCTGTGCACTGTACGCTGACGCCTCCTCGCAGCTCTGTCTGAAGGGAGGAACCAACGCAGAGATGGCTCCTCAGATCGACTACACTGTCAAGGTCCGATACTGCGTATACACACTTCATACCCAGTGTATGCACATGTTGTGTTTACAGTGTCTGTTTACACACTGTATCGATACATATATATTCAGTTATGAGCTGATACTGTAAATACACTGTACAAACAGTTTACATACACTGTAAATGCACATCACACCCACTGTCAATACAATATACACAATGTACACTTACTCTAAATACACTGTAAATATTCTGTACACACACTTAACACATACTATACATACACTGTACAAACACTTTACACACTAAGTACACTGCACACTTACTTTAAATACACAGTACACACGCTGTACACGGCCACTGTACACACACTGGCGACACACTGCAGACGGACTGAGTAGGACATCTGCTGACTCATCGAGCAGCCAGCTGTTAGTTTGGTCAGTTAGCACAGGATTTTCTTCATCAAATCTCTGTTAACTGACTGTTTTTCTTCTTCAGGTGTTTAAACCCATTGTGGAGAAGTTTGGAGTCCATTTTGACTGTGACATCAGAATGAGGTCAGTTTATTGTCGTCCAATGAGTAGAAACAGTAGAAACGTGTGTATTTGTGTATCTCACTGTGTATACACATTTACGTTTCTCAGGGGTTACTACCCTAAAGGTGGAGGTGAGGTGATGGTGACGGTGAATCCAGTCAAAGAGCTGCAGCCTGTCACCATGACAGAGAGAGGAAACATCACCAAGATCCATGGCAGAGCGTACGTCGCCGGAGTCCTGCCCTTCAAAGTAAAGTTACCACCACAACACACATTACTGCTTTTATACAGCAGGGTCACAGACAGGATGGGATTTTTGGGGGATTTTATCTAATTACAGACCTAACTGTAATGGAAATAGAGTAAGGTGCAGCGGGAGGAGGACCGGGCAGAGACGTGGCCCCCCGTTTCTCAACCCTAACCTCTTCTCACTGGTCCGGTGCACGGTGCTGGATGCTCAGCCCCTTTCAGACGGTCACCTTGTGTGGGTCTCGAGCCTAAATAAGTTCATTTTTACATAAAAGGCTGACATCAGTGTGACAAGTACAGGCCTGTAACACTTCTGAAACACTTAATAACAAGTCGAATCTTAATTACATGTGTCTTATTAACATAAAAACTAGAGCAGAAGGTTCTATACACAGAGAGACAACCACAGTAATAATCAGACACCACTCGGCCCCCATACTTTACATTTTATTCAGGCCAGCTGCATGGATGATCAAATATCCAGCAAAACTGTAAGGTCTGTCCGTTGGATGTCAGAAAAAAGCAGCAGAATTATAATGTATTAATGGAGTCACTGATAGATGATTCCACTGTTTTTTGATTTCTGTCCAGATGAAATACGGTGTAAAATTGGATAAATGGTGATTTAAATCAGCAACGCTCTAATCAAAATAGAAGTCAACAGGATTATGCATCAGAGAATTTTTGATTCTTGGTTATGCACGTTTTGTTCGGAACCAAAACAAGTCTGAGGTTTGATGCTCGGCTCTGATCTTAATGTTCAGAATAACCTTGTGTGTGCAGGTTTTGTTGTTATCGTGTCGACGGTAGTTTTTTGTGTTTTTTAATTTTTGTTATTGTGTTGACTATAGTTGGCTAAAGACATGTCGGCTGCTGCCGTTCGAACCATCAGGAAGGAAATCAAAGAACTGTACATCAACATCCAGCCGCTCCAGGAGAAAGACAAGGCCTATGGCAACGGCAATGGCATCATGTAAGCCCCGCCCACCGGCTGACATCAATGCACCCGTGCTGTGTTCGCTGTCTGGGAGAAAGATGGGAAATGACAGGCTCCTTATACAAATTACTACCGAGATTCAAATATTATACTGCAGTTCATTCAGAGTTCAGACGTCTCTAGATGTAGTTGTAACCGTCGAAGTGTCGTTTCTCCCACGTGCAGTCAACATAGCATCGCTGTGAGGTTTTTTTTTCTGATTGGTCCTTCTCTGTGTTTCAGAATCATCGCAGAGTCGTCGACAGGTTGTCTGTTTGCAGGTTCAGCTCTGGGGAAGAAAGGTAAGTTCACCTGAACCAGCAGGAGGCAGCAACACACAAATCAAAGACCAAAATGTACAACTTTCAGCAACAATGGCTAACGCAGTACATGAGCCGAAGGGGCACCAAAGCAGCCGAATGATCATCATGCACGCTCAAAAAATGGTCACATATGTTACAGTCTGGAGCCCTGCGAAGTGATGAGTCAGTCAGTCAACATGACAGTTGTTATAATCACTTCCGCATTTAAAAAGTTAAAACGCCAATTTTTTACACGAAGTTTTGTCGTTTTCTCAGTTTTGTCAAACATTTTCAGCTTGTTAAGCTGTTACCACAAAATGCGCTTTGCTTGAGATTTGAATGGTCGCTGGCCCCTGTGAGACTCTGGACTGAGTGTCCACACCTGTCTCTCAGGAAGGTGTGAACAGACTGTTGTGACTGTCAGCACAGACAGCCAGGTAAACACATGTATACTCACGTGTGTGTGTGTGTGTGTGTGTGTGTGTGTGTGTGTGTGTGTGTGTGTGTGTGTGTGTGTGTGTGTGTGTCACACTTCAGGTGTGTATGCAGATAAAATTGGTATTGAAGCTGCTGAGATGTTGTTGAGAAACATCAGACACAACGGCTGCGTTGACGAGTTCCTGCAGGACCAGGTGAGTTGTACACCTGCTGATCTCACTCTGACCTCAGTGTGACCTCATTCTGAACCGTGATCCCACCCCCTCCTCCTCAGCTCATCATCTTCATGGCGTTGGCGAAGGGAACGTCTCGCATTCGAACCGGAGTCGTGACGCTGCACACACAGACGGCCATCCACATCGCAGAGCAGCTCACTCAGGTTAGTAACACCCCTCGGTCGGTCGGTCGGTCGGTCGAGTAAAGGGAGTTTAAAGGATAAAATCCCTTTTTAATTTAAAGTCATCGCTGAAATTTCCCCCTAACTGAAGTGAAAAGTGAGGCCCAAAATGAATAAGGTTGAAATGAATGAGTGGCTGGTTTTTATTTCAGACCCCAAAATATTTACCCAAACAACACAAATTAATCTGTACAAAATGACAAGGTGAAAATACTGGGATGGCTCTAGAGCTAATGTCATTTTTTTAACCTCTTAAAAAAACCTTGTCCATGCAGAAACTCCGTTAAAATACAACCTATTATCAATCCATTCATTATTTTCTGAAGACTGCACTGAAATAGCTAAATGTCAGCATTAATTTTGTGTGAATGGTAAAGAGTCAGTCTGACAGTGATGAGGACGTCTCCACGGTGCGTTCAGGACTAGAGACACTGTATTTTGCGTTCAGGTCTAACAGCTGCTAAAACCTCTTGATGCCTGTTTCTGCACCTTTTTTATTTTTTATATTTCCAGGCAAAGTTCACAATAACAAAGTGTGGGGACGAGCTGAGCAGTAATGTCACCTACATCATCGAATGTCAAGGATCAGGAGCCTCCAACCTCAACCTGTAGCCAAACACACACACACACACACACACTAAACACACCCACTGTCTCTCTACTGGACTCGGTAGCTGCTCCTGTCATGGCCGACCCTCTTAGCTTCTGTCTCTCAGGGTGTTTCCTTAAATACTGTAATAAATAAATAAAAGTCTTTCCAACGCTCACACTTTTGTCTGTTTTTAATAAAAATATCAGAATCAGACTTTCTTCACCAGGAACATGTGCACTGGGAGTTTGATTTGATGCAGGGGTGAGAACAGCAAAGGAAAGAAATAACAAAAATAAGATTAGTCAGCTGAAGAACCAAAAAACTTAGTAAAAGAATTCTAAACATGATCATATACAAATACACAAACAGTTTCTACAATAAGGTTGACAGAGGCAGTTTTGACAGATGCAATGCAGCAAACTGGAAATTCCTGGCTTTTATCGTCCCACGTGAACGTGGCAACAGCAGACACCGTGAAAGAGATTCATCCATCCATTGAGAGAAAACTCAAGACGCACAATAACACAAAACACAAAAGTTTGTTTTCCCACTGAAAAAGTTTCAGTTCGGATGATGATCTTTAAAAGAGAAGCTTCACATTTTATCTTCTGTCTTAAACCAACACTCGTTCTTTTTCCTCCCGTTCACACTGGATGTAAACGGGTCTCTGCTCAACATGTTGCCGAGGGAAGTGATGGAGTCAAATTCCTCGTTGTGTGTTAAAAATCTATTCTAAACTTTGTCTGAAGTTAATATGAAGCTGATCAGTCTGACTGACACAAATAATAAAACTTTGTCTCCATCAGCAACATGTTGAGCAGAGACCTGTTAACGTCCAGTAGGAACAGGAAGAAAAACTTCTTCACATGGACACGACCGTTGGATTAACTATTGTGAACCTGTCCTTAAAGAGCAGAGTCAACCTGAAAACGGACCACGGACGTGGTCTGAACCATCAGGATGGTGTTTGTTTGGGTTGTGGCTGTAATGAGTTCTGCAGCCTGTAGGGGGCGCTGACAGGACTACAGACAGCCAGTCACACTGACTCTGTCAACGGAGGATTTGGGAGGAGCTGAGGTCACCTGCAGTTCACAGCTTGACGAGCACCTGACAGGTGAGATGGAGGTTTACACTGTGCTGCAGTGAAAAGGTGTCGCACATTCACATATAATCAGTTTCAAATCTGAACATGACTTTTTAGGAACTAACTCCTGAGATGCCGAAGCATCATTATGACCTTCTAAGGTCAGAAGACGACTTCTTAAATCAGGATCACTGAGTTACTGGGTTTGGGTTTAGATCAGGATTATGACCTTAAAACAACATTTTGAGATGATGATTCAGAAATTGCTCAAGATGATGCAAATGTAAGTCAACTACTTGACCTAAGTAAAGATGATGACTTGTATGGGATTCTGACTTTTTAGGTGAAAATTCCGAGATTCTAAATCATGGTTATGACTTTTTTAAGCACAGTTGTGATTGTTAAAGTTGAAATTGCAGCTTTCTGAGTCAAATGTCTGAGATACCTAGTGAAAAATCTGACTTTTTAGGTCCTGATGTTAGAACATTCTCAGGTTCTAAATCTACATTATGATGTTGTAATTACGACCAGTGTAAACTCGGATATTAAATGCAGGTGTCACAGCTGCAGTAAACAACGTGTCATTGAGATACAGGCAGGATCCTGACTGTATATGTGCAGGTGTGACCAGGTGTGCGTATCTCCCTCTGGGATGGGGAAGAGTCATGAGATATTTCTATATTTACTTAACGTTACATTCTTGTTTTTTGTTTTTCTGGAGTTTTCCTAGAGTGAACGACAAAGTTAGTGCTGAATTCTGGGTACTGTAGTTTATTTTGGTTATAATGTTTCTGACTGCCTGCAGTGAGACAGGTGTGTCTGTCCCTGCGTGATGGAGACAGGGACCTGCTTTGGACACTCTCTGGTTGAACTGGACCTGGACGTAGTCCTGGACTTCCTGTGGTCTCTGTCTTGTTTCCGTGACGTCATTAGGAGGGTGTCGTGTTGTTGTCCCTCTAGCCCCTTTAACTCACCTGCAGCAGGTGAGTTGATGTACAGCGTGTACAGCAGGAAGTCCCGCTTAGACCTGAATGTGTGTTGAAACCCGAGGAGGCTGTAAACTCACACCTCCGTCCCCTCTGGAACCAGGAGTAACATGATCCGGGTCACCTGACGCCTCCTCGGCTCAGCCTGGCCCAGTCCTTGCAGTCTGCTCGCCGCCCTGCAGCATGGCAGACGCCGGGGCCTGGAGGATGCATCAGGACGGCCCCCGCATCCTCCAGCCAGGACCAGGACTGGGAACAGGGCCAGGACCAGCACCAGCACCAGCTCCAAACCGTGTGTGGATCTCTCTGATTGCAGGTGAGTTTGACATAAACAGAGGTTCAGCAGACTTTAAAGGACTAATGTGGGATTTAAACCTCCACCTGCTTCCAAAACAAATCACCTGGCTTCAAGAATTCTCCAGAGTCCAGGCTGTGGTCGAATGGTCCTTTTTGCTTAGGAAGGTTCCTCACTGAGTGAAATGACCCGGAAGTCTCTCAGTGGCGGCCATGACGAGAGCTGGTCTCTAAATGCTAAGGAAAGGAGCTTCAGTGCTTCCTACCTTATCTCCTTTAGCTCAGGATACACTGGATCATCCTTTAAGGAAGGAAAGGAGAGGACGCCGACCCACGTCAATAACATCCGCCATCGCATAACTACATAGCCTACTGTAAGTGCAGTGGGATTCTCTCAGCACCGCAGTTGTCTTTCCCTAACTGTCGTCCCCTGGTTAGGAAAGGAGATTTGTTTGAATCTTCGACTGCAGCCCAGGTTCAGCTGGTCTGTTTGTCTTAGGTTCTTCCGGGGGTCAAAACACAATAAAAGACTTGGTAGTGACTTAACATGCCATGTTTCTCTTGTTCCAGTGCACCGAGTCTCATTAGAAGAAAACTTCTGAATAAGGGGAACTGACCCGAGACATGGTGAAGTTATTTCCCTAAACTGTAGAAAGAAAAGAAAAGAAAACAGAAAAAAAAGGCCCAGGAGCAGAGTAAACTAGCTCATATTTATAATTTTTCAAAAGAAACTGTGTATAGTGTTTTAGTTTTTCTATTCATCTTCAATACTGAAACTGAAACAACAAAATCAAGACGAAAAACCTGGAAACATAAAGGAAAGACATATTTACATAACATACATATTTAATAACATTTATCCAGAAAAATGATCAAATTAATAATATTCAGAACACATCAACAATAAACTTTATTTATATAGTACCTTTCAAACCAGTGTTACAGAGTGCTTTAAAAACAAATCCCCGCCACCATCAAAATAAGGCTCCATCAAATAAAAACACTGGATAGTCTGATGGAGAGAGAAAAAGAAAACACAGGCATCCGTCTCAGGCTGAAGGTTTAGGTCTTAAATGTGTAACTTTACAGTAGAAGTTCAATCTATGCTCAGTAAACGCCTTTTGTTCCTGTCGGCACCTGAAAGCCTCACTGGACGTGTTTCACGGATAACAGTGAAGGCATCATGGTGCATTCTGGTTGCTGATTGGCTGTGGTTGTTATGGGCGCGGCTCCCGTTGCTATGGTAACGTGTCTTAAGGATTGATTCGGTAAATCTGAGTTTCAGACTCCGCAAGCGTCGCTAAGTCGCTGTCGTGTTAACGAGCTAGCATGCTAACCCGCGGAGATTTACCGGTTAAAAACGGAAAAGCAAACAACGGAAACGGTAGAAAAGGTTCCTCCGTGAGTGACGACCAGTTTCAGAGACTGATGGGAAACTGAGGAGAAAGTTTCAAACTTTTTAAACAGTCTGTGTTCGGCTGCTGCTAGCCTGCTAACGGCTAACTGAGCTGTTAGCAGTTTGAAAAGTTTCTGAGGCAGTGGAAGGAGGGGGCGGTCCATGACGGGGGAGGGTGTCAGGCACTCCCCCATCTTGTCTGCCCTGTTCAGGATGAGCGAGGACCCGGAGCTGCTCGGGTCCGCGGAGTTTATTAAAGGTAAAAAACTAGAACTGATTAAAGATAAAGTTTAGCAAAGATAAAAACAAGTGAATCACAGACTTTAATAAAGAGAAAGAGTTTATTAAAAACAGCCTGAGTCTAAAGGGAACTTTGAAAAGTTTAAGAAGAATAAAGAGCTTATCAAAGGTAGAAAGAGTTTATTCAGAGTGAAGAGTATAAAAGAGTTTTTAAAGTGTTCATCCAATGTAAATGGACTTTATTAAAAGTAAAGAGTTTATTGAATAAACAAGAGCTTGCTATCAAACGTTCATTAAAGGTCAAAACAGTTTAGTTTAGAGTTTAAAGAAGATAAATCGTTTTATTAACGTAAAACTTAATAAAAAATAAAGTTTCTGTACTGAATTCACTGAGTATCAACCAGCAGCTGCTCTGCTGTCCGTCTGATCAGCTGATCAGCAGGGTATTGGTTATCGATCGGGGACTTTGGCTCATTGAACACATCAGGATGGTTACTGCAGGTGGGAACAGAACGGCTGGATGTAAATGGTATGCAACCTCCAGTGACAGCTGTTTGTGTTGTTGCTGTAACGATGAATTGATTCATTGATCTACAGAAAAGTAATTGATTACAGCTTGGATAAAAAGTGGATCATCTTGATCATTTATCCAGTAAAATCAGTTTCTCAAATGTGATTATTTACTGATGCTCCATCTGTTCACTGTTGGTTCAAACAAAATCACCAACGTGAAAGCTTCCCTTTATACTCCTGTCATTTGAGACTGGAATATTTCACACAATTTGACATTTTGTCAGAAATGATGAGTTGATCAGCCAAAAAAATACAACTGATAAATAATGTGGATGATGAATCAGTAACAATAGTAATTACTAATTTGTGGGGATGTTTACAACAGATTTTCTTGTCAAAGAAGATTATTTTTCATACCAGGTTGTTGTGATTATATAGCTTGATCGTGTACATCTTAAAAGTTTGACAATAGAAGCAGCAGCATAACTGATCGGAATTCAGTTTTAAAGTCCGTGTTGAACAGTTAATTCATTTCTCTCTCTCTCTCTACCAGAGCGTCTGTACTTCGCCACGTTGCGCAGTAAACCTAAAAGCACAGCCAACACTCACTACTTCTGCACCGACGACGAGTTCGTCTACGAAAAGTAAGTTTATCACGATGTTAATCTGCTTCACTGCTCTCTGGGTTTTTCAGGAGCCAGTCTGCAGGGTTATTAAGGTGTTTTTACTTGGAGAAGATGCTGCAGATGTTCTTTGTGATTCATTTCAGTGCATATTTTCAGAGCTAGGTAGAGTACAAATACCATTCCTGAGGTTTTAGTAAATAACTCTGCTGAGAGCAAAACCATTTATTAAAAAGCCGTTTTTTTTCAGTTTACAAAATAAAACACACCTCTTTCTGTGTCTGAACACGAGTCACTTAATAAAATACTGAATAAAATGAACAAAATGATGATATAAATCAGGTACTGTCTGATCAAACAGTCACTGTCTCACATTTTCCATCTCGGCTACAGACACAGTTCATTCAGACACTACAGAGTGTTTATAGTCAGACTGTAGTCAGGGACTGATCAGGCTTTTCCCCAAAACACTGCAGGGCAAGCACTCACTGAGGTGAGGTGAGTTTAGGAAAAGAAAAGAATATTTGTTTTTCAAAACTATCGGAACAAATATCAGGTGAAACTGAAGAAGTCCACCCTGAACCCCCTTCTCGGTTTTAACTCTGTTACAGCGGAGTCACCACGTCTCCTATGAAAAAACACTCAATATAATTAAACAATGAGAGTGTTTAGGTTGTATGTCCACAAGTTTTCACCACACAGTAAATCTGTGTATGTGAATGTACAGAGCAGAATTTAAGAACCATTCTGATGAGCTATTGTGAGAGTGTAAAACAAAGAATGTAATACCAATGGATTATGACTCTCCTTTTTCTTATTTTTATTAATAATAATGTTCTGAGTTTTTAAACTAAAGCTCCCATCATGCACTGGAGGATGTAAACACAAAGTATAATGTTACCATGGAGTCAGTGAGTTATCTGTGAGCTACAACTGAACCCTGTTTTTCTGACATACGGGTTTTATTTAGGTGAATTTTAGAGCTGAAACAATTAGTTGATTAGTCAAGTGACAGGAAATGAATGTGCAACAATTTTGATAATTGATTGTTTTATTTCATCTATCAGCAAAACCTCCTCTGATTCCCCTGTGTCAGTGTCTCCGGTGTGTCAGAGTTTCAGTTTTTCTCATTTTTCTGTCACAGTAACTGAATATATTTTTGGTTTTGGACAAAACAAGACACTTGAAGACGTCCCAGTGGATGTTTAGACACTGAGACTGTTGTTTTAACATTTTATAGACTGAACAATTGAACACTTGTTATAAAAATAATCAAGAAATGAATCAATGTTAATGTAATAATTAGTTACAGACTTGGTGAATTTACAATTTCTGAAAAGTCGTGTTCCATTACAGTTCTTGTTTGCACTGGAAACATGTAAACAGAAAATGATCAGATGGATTACTGTCGATACTGAAGAACACTGAATTATCTCCTTTTTTAAAAATGTTTAACTGTCAGAAGTTATAAAGAGTGGTTTGTCTCTAACAGACACATCCAGAAAGCAAATTACCCAGACAACAGCTGAGGTTTGTTTTTGACATCTCACAGAATCAAATTTAACTACAACAGAGATTTTGAAGTTTCTTTTTATTTAAGTTAATGATGAAACTTGTAATCAAATTGCAGCTCTTGTAATGTGAAAATTTCAGCCTTTAAAATTACAATTTTTGTAATTAAAATGTTAGTCCTGGACTCTGATTTTAATCCCAGAGTTTAGTGTTAGTCCTGGCTTAAACCAGTAAAATGGTCCTGGGCTTTGTGTGGTTCAGGTTGGTCCAGAGCTCAGAGAGGGAAGTGTAAAGAGTTTTTGAAGAAGAGGAAATATTTTTGGAATTGAAGTTGAGACTTTCACTCGCTGCCGCTTGTCATCACTTTCCATGTCAGCACACAGATTACCCTTTAGTGTACATCCAGCTACACACAGAGTGATTTAAACTCTCTGTTTGTCTCCAGTTTCTATGCAGACTTCGGTCCTCTGAACCTGGCCATGTTGTACCGATACTGCTGCAAACTCAACAAGAAGTTGAAGGTGAGTTTCTGCTGCGGCTGACTTTCCCTCGACAAGTATGTCCAGAATGCAACAGGGCAGATGCAGCGTTACGTAACATCACATTCAGACCGTCACACACATCTCAACAGGTTCAGCAGTGCAGAGCGGTAGGGGTTGGTCTCAGAGGATGTTACTCTGTAGCAGCCTGGTGTCATTAACGTGATTTAATAGAGGTAAACACAGTGAACAGGGTGTGGAATGTCACTGAGCTCTGGCTGTGGGGTTTATCATCATGTGTCCTGCTGCCTTCAGATACTACAGGGATTTAATGAACTGAAGAAGAAACTTTTCATACACTATAAACAGCTGTGGACAGCTGATACTGTCAGACTGATTCACAAATGTTCCTGCTTTAAGCGTGTTAAATGGTGATTTTTGATGCAGACTTCAATACATCTACTGGCTGAGGAGTGTTTAAATTAAATGATTAAATTTCCACCAACAACTTTGCTTCATTTGAAGGAACCTCCCACCTGTACGCTCCACACCAAACCACCTCACAGCCAAGCAAAGCCGGCTTCAAGCTCGGGAAAATACCAAACTGTCAGAGCTGCCAGAGCTGGTCGTTTGAGCAGCCGCACTGAAGCTTCATTCGGTCGCTGTGAAGCTGTGTGATGCAGGTTGTCAGGCTGAATATTGTGTATATAGCGTATGTTGTGTATAAGGCCTCAGGTCGGTTGTTGTGGTGTGTCAGCTCCTTCAGACTATAAGACATGCTGTGTTTTCTGTTGTGGGATGTTTGTTGCTGTGGTGACAACATTCCTCTGGTCGACTCTGGTCATTTGTCATGACAACTGGCCAACTGGACGGTTTGGATTTACACCCTCTGATCAGTCTCATAGACGCTGTGGTCAGTCAGTGAAATGAAGAAAACTAAGAAACAGTTGCAGGTCATGAGCTGGATCATCTTCACCTGGTTTAACGCTGAACCTGAAACTACCAGACACCATACTATTTTTTTTGCAGGTTTACACACTGTAGTGTACTCATAATAGAAAAATGCTAATGTGTAATGAAAAAAGTCAAATGTGTAGCTGTGTCTCAAATCCAAACTACATACCAATTATGTGCAGTATTAATTTTTTACTAATCTGTTTTAGCAGTTAATATACAAAATATTAACATACATATATCACCGTTTCTGACGTTGGATGTGAATCAAACATGGAGTTAAACTTCACAGCGAGTGAAGTGATTTTTTTTTTTTTTTTAAAGATTTAATATTTAAGTTTTTGTTTCCTTTTTCGCTTGGTTTTATTGTTTTCCTGCTGTAGCAGCTCCTGCATTTGATTACTGCATTGCATTGTAGGAGAATCCATCAGCAGCAAACTCAGAAATCAGGAGATTGTAGTCTGATTACTTTTTGCTGGGAGTAAACTTTATTTTGTCACTTTTCCAGAGTGAAAACAGCAGCCGAAAAATGTGCCTAGAATTAATATGAAGCCTGGAACAGGGACATGGTGTTTTTGATTGACACTGTTTTCCCATGTTGCATTGCACAAGCAAAACAGAGAAGCTGCTCTAAGCCTGAAAATATAAAAAAAATTAAATGTGATCAACAAAACAAAAAATAAAATTTTTCTGCTAATTACCAAGTTGAATGGGCAGTGACATTTAAAGTTGCTATGTGATCTCCATACAACAGCTCAAGTATTATATAATTTCCTGTTAGTATAAAATTGTGAAGTATGTTGTTTTTTTTGGTGCGTTCACATCACATCGTTTAAACTTGAGTTACGAGGAGCTGAGTGTGAAAAACCTCCGACTTGTAATTCAGAGCGGGAGATATGAGTTTCTGGGGACAACGATATCTCCCACATGTTGAAAAGAACCACAGACATGTCAACAATCCAACATTATAAATCCAGCATTAACACCGACTCAAGGGCGGTCCAGCCACATACTGGGTTTTGAACTAATCTGGTTTGAGTGTTTGTGTGCGTTTCTTATTGTGTGTGTGCGTGTGTGTGTGTGTGTGTGTGTGTATGTATTGTGTATTGTCTGTGTGTGTATGTTTGTCTATTGTGTGTGTGATCATGGCAAAATGTGGTCCTGAAGACACCTACTGTAGCAGGAACTAACGCAGAGGAGGTTTGAGGACTTTGGCAGGTGTCTGTCTGGGGACAGATTTTGCGAGTCGCAGTCACCAGACTTCACACGTTTGTCGTTGAGATCAAAATGAAGGCTGAGTTCAAAGATGGGTGTGGTCCAACCCATTAGTACTGAGTACTCATGTAATATTGGAGTATTGACTACTGAGTACACACGTAATGATGTAGCGAGGACTACTGAGGACTCATGGGTCTGAACGTCAACATGCTCACGGGCGTCGCAGCTGCTGTGATGGTCTCTAGTTTATTAATCTGCTGATTATTTTCTCAGTCGTTTGGTCGAAAACAAAGTCATTTTTTGACCCGACTTGACTTTTTAGATCACGCAGCTGAATTGGATTAGTCTAAATACAGTTGTTTTATACAGTGGACATATTTTTCTATCTGAATTTGTGAACCTTAAAACTTGAAATGAGCTTATTTAACTGTTATAGAGGGGAGTGGAAGCCGCATGAATTCCGATGGATGATGTATACGTAAAGCATCCAGCAGTGATTACATTTCACTAATCACATCGCTGCTGCCTTGCTTTGCTTCCATAAGACTGAAGAAACAGTGGATGTCTGTTGTTATTTTGAATGTTGTACACACCGCACGATGAATGAGACGGATGTGTCACCAGTTAGTTACTAATGAGAAAATAATGACAGATGATGGTTTAACAGTTGACTGTGAGCATCTGCAGCTCAACGTCCGTTTCACGCTTCATCCGGTCAGACTGTTTTTAACCTGTCATTTATTTTTTGCTTCAACAGATTAATCAAATTATCATTACATGTCATAAAATAGTGCTAAATATCCGCTCCAGTTTCTTGTTCAGATGTGTCATTTTGTCCAACACCCAAAAAGATTCAGTTACTGTGATAGAAAACAGAGGAAAACAGAATATTGTTGGTGGTTTTGATTTGCTGACATTGTTGATTGACTAGTTGACTAGTTGTCTAATCCTTGCAGCTCTAACAGTGCTCATGCTGTGTTTTCTTCTTCTTCTCTGCAGTCCTTCACTTTGACCAGGAAACGAATCGTTCACTACACCAGCTTCGACCAGAGAAAGAGGTCCAACGCTGCGGTGCTGATCGGAGGATACGCTGTGAGTACATCACTTCCTCTTCCCGTTGGAATAATAATATACTGGGCTTCTGTTGATAAAGCAGAAGTTTTCAGAATGCAAAGGGCCTCCCCAGGGGGCGCAGGAGAGTGTGGGAGTTAGTTATTGTAGTTTGTCAGCAGTTGGAGCAGCTGCAGTGTCACAGAGGATGGTGGAGGAGACGAAGATCCTGTCTCTTAAGATAAAGCCCTTAGAGGCACACTGATGTCATTTTCATCAGAAATAAATCCTATCTGAGTCAGATCTGAACGAACAGAGACATGAAACACATGTCTCATATGATTCATTGTGAGGTCCACTTCCTGAGGACATCATGATCTCTGATGTCCCTCCAAAATAAACCTCCAGAAATCCACTTAGAAACCAGAGGAAAAAGAGGCTGCAGAACTTCATTCAGAATCTTCCTGTTTTTAAGTTTCCTTCAGTATCACAGTGACCCAGCGACAGTTGTCTGTACGTCCACGGCTACACTGCAACAGGAGCTGATCACAGCTGATTCAGCAGCTTTTAATGGGACAGTTTGACTGAATAGAAACAAATACAGGCTAAAAATACAGCTGACTCACTGAATCCATGGCAACATCATACTGTCTGTTTACATCCCTCGAAGCATTATGGGAACTGTAGTTCAAAAACTTCTAGCATGATGATCTTCCTTCGATTAGGTTAAAGAGTAACGACAGGAGTTACAAAATTCATTAAGATTATGATTTTCACGTTGCATTGTGAAAGGGCTCGGCGATAGAAGGATCTCAGTAGTTTTCAAGGAAAAATTCCCACAATAACGACGATAAACTGATGAGTAAATTATGATAAATGTATCTATTCTTTATTTGGGTCAGCGCTCATCTGCACACCCCTGTCAGGCTACAGCAGCAGGGTTACCTAGCTGATGTATGTATGTATGTATGGCCGAAACAAAGGAAAATATCTGTGGTGAAGAGAGGTCACACAACCTCTGTCATTTGGAAATGGCTCAGATCTCTAAAGCTGGATACACCAGAGCGATACCTTTTTGTAAAATATGCTGAGACCTGTGTCGACAAAGACGAACCACAGCAAAACTTTTCCACGATGTGAAAAGGTGACGTTACCGTCCCACTGAGTAAAAAGAAGGACAGAGTCAGACTGCAGCACCAACAACGTCTGTAGCAATGTTAGTTCAAACCCCACCAGCAGTCACCCCTGTCTGACTTCACTGTCAGGAACCAGACCAGTCGATGTCACATTTTTCTGATTTATACATTTTAATTATTGACTATTATGTGGCACATAAAAGTAAATACAGCTGAGAGTAGCAGTGTGCTGTAGCCAACATGTGCAGCAGAACGTGTTGATCTGTGTACTGTAGTGTTTATGTAGAGGCTTGTTGCTTATGTCGGCTGCTGAGGGAAGAGAATTACTGAATCAAAAATAAATGATATTTTAGGACCATAAGAAACTTTTATTTGATTTATTTAGGATTCAGTCCTAAACTTGACTGTGTCCTCGCCTTGAACTTCAAATTAAAAGCTCCCTGTGGAGTTTTCTTAAACAAGTTGTGTTAAATTCAGTATTGCTTATCAGAACCCATTAATGGTGTGTAGATTATTTTCGATCAATGAGAAAAGAAAAAGTGCTAATATTTTTGGCCTTATGTGCCAGCCCCACCATCAGTATTTTGACGTTTTGATGTTACTGAGACTCAGACAGTCGACACGGTTCTTCAGACGTTCATGTTTGTTATCTCGTGTTGTACCGTAACTGACATACTGACAGTATGAAGGTAAGTCAGTGTGCCGTTTATCTGTGTGTGATGTTCGCTGCAGTCTAAATATAGATCTGTACAGATAGAACAGATTGACCTGATCAGGTAGACCTGATATGTTACTGACACACGTGTGTGTGTGTGTGTGTGTTGAATAATGGATGTAAAGAAAACTGAAGCTGGAAATTTACTCTGCAGTAATGTTCATCCACCAACAAAATGAAGACATGAAAACTGAGACTTACCAGCAGTTTGTCATTACAGTCATTACATAGTGTAGCTATGCAGCAGGTATTCTGAATGTCATGTCAATTTAATGTTACAGTATTCAGCAGCAATGTCAAGTATATGCACTAATGCAATATTTCAAGTGTGGGCTAAATAATCTGTCTCAAGAAAACAAGCCAAGTTTAGCTCTAAATGTCTTTTCTGGTATGACTGGTATGAAAAATGAACCCTAGTGGTCAACACCAACACACATCTTTTCATTTCATCTGACTCTTTCTCTGTCTCTGTGTTTCAGGTGATCTACCTGAAGAAAACTCCAGAGGAAGCCTACAGAGCTCTGATCTCTGGTTCAAATGCCTCATACATGCCCTTCAGGTCAGTCTGTCCACTGCTGCAGGAATACTACAGATATACTGCAGTGCTACTACAGTACTAAGTCTTGAGTTGACCTCTAACCCTGTGAGGAAACGGTAACCGATCTTCTGTTCCGAGTCTTTAGTGCTGCGAACCAGCAGAGTACAGACCAATATCAAACCCATGGGTGGAAAAGGTCTGGCAGCTCAGAGTTGAGTAGCTGTGATGCACAGTGACATTTGAAAAGCACAAGTTCAACAGTGCATAGAGCTGGGCCGTCATTTCCAACAGAGAGAGGGGCTGTTGTCCCTCAGGGACAGAGACGTTTCCTCCAGATAGGCTGACCTCCACAACATGCATCCAATGCGACTCTGGCACTGATAAGAGTTAGAAGTTATGACAGCAATAATTTTCCATCAGAGAAGAAATATTTTTGCGTTTCTGTTTCTACCTTAGTAAAAATCTCAAGCACAGCAAACACATCAGAGAAGATGAAAATACCTGACAGCAGATCGACAGCAGCTGAAAACATTAGGAATAAAGTTAGTTTGAAGGTTCAGTTTGTTGTTTCTAAGGCACAACCTGAGAGAAGAAAGAAGGCTGTGTGTGTGGTTGTGTGTGTGTGTGTGTGTGTGTGTGTGTGTGTGTGTGTGTGTGTGTGTGTGTGTGTGTGTGGAGGATAAAGGGCTTTTTGTTGTCACCCCAAACACACACACACTGAGTGGTTATATAACAGCAGAGTGTTGTTGGGTGGAGGAGGACTGTTCTTCTGTCAGTGTGATGAGGAGCTCTGAAATCTGCAGGCTGCTGATGGATTAAACATGCGAAGACACACCCCCTCCAGTGAGGCGTTCACTGACTGTCTGAGAGCAGAATGAAACACTGGTACTGTTCATTTTACAGTAAATGGCCTGAATATTTGCCTACTGTCATCGTTCAAACAGCTGCATGGCCTTTTAAATTGAGTTAAATACCGACACAGCTGTTCTGCTATCACTGAGGGTTGTTAGGACTTTGAGATGTCAGTTATTAACAGACTGTGGCTAAATCTTCACATTCTATACTGTGCAATGAATTGTCACACAGAAAAAGCCTGTAGAGAAAATGTTGATTTGCGGTTGTGCTGACAGAAGGTAAACACACTTTAGTTGTTCTCCACCTCGGTAAAGGTTTGGTTTGATGTAAACACTGTTATCAGCTAATATCTGTGAGAAGCAGCTCACTGCAGGTGTGTGTTTACTGTCATCCTCAGGCGCTTTGCAACAGGGAAAAAGTTCAACTGCAGTCTAGAGCTGCAAAGATTAGTCATTTAGTCCATTGTTGGAAATTAATTGGAAACTATTTTGATAATTGATTAGCTGTTTAATTTTGTTTAAAGCAAAAATACCCAAAACGCATTTGTCCCAGCTTTTCAGATGTGAGGATTATTTATCAATGATGATAGTGACAATAATTGTTAGTTGCAGCCCTGCGGATGAAGATTAACCTGAACTTTTTAATCCGTAAACTGGCTCATCGCTTTCATTTATTTAAATGTAATTTAATATATGGTCTCTGGGATAAGACTCCCCCTCCCTCCGTGATGTAGTGGAATCTATGACTGATGAGATGAATGATATCAGCTCAGTGAGAGTCTGACACTATTGTGATAATGAAGTTGAAGATTCACACACTGAATATAGACTAAATCCCCATCTGCAAGCAATGTAGCAGTGCCCCTTTGTTGTGAGATGCTCATAGATAATGTTACAGCGCTGCCTGTCGTAATTGGCTTAATACAGCTTTAACAGTAAAGTAAGGTTATTTAGAATCTTAACCTTAGGTCACCTCAGTTTCTGTGTGGTGCACCTGAAGGAGTCTCTTAGGGTTTGTGGTTTCCTTCCCGGTGGTTTTGTCGGTGCTTCTCTCCTGACAGTAAGTTACCACACGCTCACTTTTTTTCTCGGTGCCGTTATATTTGAAGTGGGTCCAAATGGCAACGCATTTTATTACCGTCCTGTTCTCTTCCCTTCACTGTGTGTTATCTGATCATAGCTCGGTCCAGTCTAACGCTGGTGGCGGTGCGTTCATGGGTTCGCTGCTGCTGTGCAGAATCACCGGACAGATGATTGGAGCACGCAGGAAGAGAAATGAACAACGCAACCAATAAAAGAAGGACATATAAATGATGTCAATGTTTATGTAATTTAGTCTCCTCTTTTTTCATCAACAGGAATATAGAGTTTATGTTTTAAACTACATTTTAGTGTCGTCTTTTTTAGTCAACGCTATTGTATGTTGATAAAGTCACAGTGTTTAATGGTGTCGTGCTGTCTTGTCATCGTCTCGTCTCACTCATGGAAAGAAAGGACATTGACAAACATATTTAGTCATAGTTTTCAATAATGAAATTAACACTAATTCAGAAAGACCTGTGATATCAGCCTTCAGCTCCTCCTGTCATTGGTCAGTGGTGATGATGTCACAGACAGGTGCAGCACTCCAGCTCTGTGTTACAAACCAGAAACCGGTCCAGGTTTTGATGTAGAGCTGCAGTTAAACATAAGGCCCTTTCCCAACACAGAGGACACCAAGTTTAGACTTGTGTTTTTACACTTCAACAAACCTGTACCTGACTGTACCTGACCTTACCATGCTGTACCAGTCTGTACTAGTCTGTCCCTGGCTGTGCCTGTCTCTACCTGACTGTGCCTGTCAATAATCTGAGCTCAAAGCTCCACTAACAGTCTTTTACATCAGAAGAAACAACCTCATTGATGCAGTCAAAAGATCCAGCTGTTATCAAATCATCATCTAGATTGAAAGATAGATTTAACACAGACCCCACTGCCTCTGTTCATTTTCTCTTATATCCTGTTTATTTATGGATTTTTATTAACATGAGTTGATATGTGTCACTATGCAGAGTCCAAAGCTCCACAGAGCAGCTCCGATGTTAAACTGTCCTATAAAACATGAAGCTTCACTTAATACTCTGTACACTCCGTTGTGATGGTTACTGACTAAATTGAAAAATACAAGTGGGTCTCTCAGTAACTAAGGATGTGTCCTCGCACAGACGTCCATTCCTTCTGAGTGTTGAAATGTGGTGATGAGTATTGATTACCTATAGGATATGATCATTTCTGTTCTACAACCTTTACTGTGTCTTTTTTTTGAACAGAGAATTTAAACATTTAGATTTTTTTAAAAACACTTTACTTATAGAGATTTTTTCATTTATCAGACAAAACATTCACACAAGCCATTATCTCATGGTATAAATATGTACAAATATAAGAAATACCAGAACAATACACAAAACAAAGGCAACAACAACATCCGGAACAGACAG
The DNA here is from genome assembly GCF_016859285.1 of Xiphias gladius. Lineage (NCBI taxonomy): Eukaryota > Metazoa > Chordata > Actinopteri > Istiophoriformes > Xiphiidae > Xiphias > Xiphias gladius. Next base: position 374,416 of record NC_053405.1, read on the forward strand.
ATCACAAAAAAACAAAACCAGAAAAAGAACAGAAACAAAAAACATGTGCATCACAGTGTATTTAAGCATAAATGGGACAGACCTGTTGTGGTGTGTGTCCGTAGTTCCAAGCCAGGTAAGCTTTTCACATAGTTTATTAATGGGCCCCAGGTTTTGTAAAATCTCTTAATGGAGCCGTTGAGGGTACATCCGATTTTTTTTTTTTTTACATGTTTGATCCATTGTTTGTGCGATGAAGGGGTTACATCCTTCCATTTAAACAGAACTGAGCGTCTAGCTAATAGAGGGGAAAGGCAACGGACTTTCTGTATGACAGTAGGGAGAATAGAATCAAGTCAAACTGAGAGTACACCAAAAAATAGCAATTGTAGGAGTGGGTATAATATTACAGCCATAAGCCTTAGAAATGGTGCCCAAAAAGGATGACCAGAAAGGGGCAAGTTTTGGGCAGAGCCACTGCATGTGGTAGACGGTTGCTGGCATCTGTTTGCACCTGTCACATATAGGACTTAGTTTTGGGAATATCCTTGCAAGTTAGAATTGTATTAAGGCATGTCTTTAGCATATAGAAGAGCCATGCCCCATTCCTCATCTGACAGCGGGATGCTCTAGATTATTTTCCCATTGTACTCGAATATGCGAGAGAGAGGGATTATATCTACCCGTGAGCCGAGTGTCATCGAGACTCTACCCTTATTGAGCAAGTTAACAAGGAATCCAGGCAAGATAATGGGGGGTAATTGGAAAATTAGCAAATTTTTCACATGCAAATTCCTTGATGTGCAAGTACCAGAACAAATGAATACTAGTCAGTCCGAATTTTTTGGATAATTGTACAAAACTGGAAAAAGTGTTAATGTACCGGTCCCGGTGCCACATATACACTTGTCATACAAAAGCTGGAGGCCTTCGTCTAATAAAGATGGTTGGAGAAGGTGATTGTGTACTATAGGGGAGTGAATAGAATTGTTCTCAATACTCACAATGTGTAGTGAGAGGGTTACAATTGTGTTTCCATAAATATTATTAACTAGTGGTGGCACAGGAGCGCAGAGCAAAGCAGGGAGCAGGGGCCGCACCATTCCAGTCCTTTAACCACAGGGAGATGGCATTAAAATTTGAAGCCTAGTAATATGAGCACAGGATTGGAAGGGAGAGCCCACCTGGCTACTCTGGTCTCTCCATAAATTCTTTCCCCTGGCGTGTTGATTTATTATCCCAAATAAAGGAAGAGATCCTCTGGTTGAATGATTGTGGTATGAAAACAGGTATGGCTTGGAACAAATATAGAAACGAAGGTACGACGCTCATCTTTACAGAGTTTATTCTCCCAGTAAGAGATAACGGTAAAATAGACCATCGTTTGACGTCCTCTTTGCACTGTTCTAGAGGAGTAGTAAAATTTGGAGATTTTTACCCCCAGCTATGTAAAGGATTCAACAACCGCTTCGATTTTGAGTCATCATCCCAGGGACAACGGCCTAAATCAGTATATTGTTGTTGTCGAGGGACAGGAAGTATTTAGGAAAACAGCTGCACAAGTTCAAGGTTGTTACTGCGAAAATAGACTAAAACATGAAATAATTATTATTCAGACGTCTCTTGGTCCAGAGGCAAATGTTCAGAGGCCCGATACCGGCCCACTTCCCAGAGTTTGGGAATCAGTGGTTCAGTGTTGATGTGTGCTTAACGTCTGCTGCTGATCCTGGACCTGCTGCTGATGACAGTCAGAGAGCTGTAACTGTCAGCTGCAGCTCCTCTTCTGTGAGAGCTCAGAAAACAACTGTATTTCATGATGACTGGTTTACGTCTGCAGACAGAAGCATTCAATAATAATAAACTTTATTTATATGCCACTTCTCAAAACAGTCACAAATTGCTTTACATGGGAAAATCGAAATAAAAAATAATACAGAAATAAAATAGTTAGGCCACGAACAGTGGAGAAAAGGAAACTGAATAAAAAATAAAGGAAACAAATAAAGCACATCAGAACTAAAGTAAATCGAACAGGAGACATCAGTGAGGCTTGTTAAAAGTTTTAAGACGCGATGAAGACGTGTTGGTCTCGTGGTCTGTAGCCCCCGGTCATCAATAATCATCAGTAATAATCAATAATCACTCAGCTGGTTTTTACTCATTGTCTCTGTCTCTGTCTCCGTCTCCCTGACTGTCTCTCTCTGTCTCTGTCTCTCTCTCTCTCTGTCTCTCTCTCTCTCTGTCTCTCTGTGTCTCTCTGTCTCTGTCTCTGTGTCTCTCTCTCTCTGTGTCTCTCTGTCTTCTGTCTCTGTCTCTCTCTCTGTGTCTCTCTTCTGTCTCTCTCTCTTCTCCTGTCTCTGTCTCTCTGTGTCTCTGTCTATGTCTCTGTTCTTCTGTGTGTGTCTCTCTGTCTCTTGTGTCAGTGTCTCTGTCTCTTGTGTCACTGTCTCTGTCACTGTCTCTCTCTCTGTGTCTGTCTCTCTCTCTCGTGTCACTGTCTCTCTTCTGTCTGTCTCTCTCTCTCGTGTCACTGTCTCTCTGTGTCTGTGTCTCCCTCTTGTGTCTCTGTCTCTTCTGTCTGCATCTCTCTTTCTATGTCTCCGTGTGTCTGTGTCTCTCTGTCTCTGTGTCTGTTTCTGTCTTGTGTCTCTGTCTCTGCTTCTGTCTCTGTCTCTTGTGTCTGTGTCTCTCTCGTCTCTCTCTTGTGTCTGCATTTCTCCTTCTATCTCTCTCTGTGTCTGCCTCTGTCTCTTGTGTCTTTCTCTCTGTCTCTCTGTCTCTTGTGTCAGTGTCTCTGTCTCTTGTGTCACTGTCTCTGTCACTGTCTCTCTGTGCCTGTCTCTCTCTCTCTCGTGTCCGTGTCTCTGTGTCTGTCTCTGTCCTTCTGCCTGTGTCTCTCTGGTGTCTCTTTCTCTTGTGTCACTGTCTCTCTGAGCCTGTCTCTCTCTCTCGTGTCACTGTCTCTCTGTGTCTGTCTCTGTCCTTCTGCCTGTGTATCTCTGTTGTCTCTGTCTCTTGTGTCACTGTCTCTCTGTGCCTGTCTCTCTGGTGTCTATGTCTCTTGTGTCACTGTCTCTGTCACTGTCTCTCTGTGCCTGTCTCTCTCTCTCTGGTGTCCGTGTCTCTGTGTCTGTCTCTCTCCTTCTGCCTGTGTCTCTCTGTTGTCCCTTTCTCTTGTGCCACTGTCTCTGTCACTGTCTCTCTGTGCCTGTCTCTCTCTCTCTGGTGTCCGTTTCTCTGTGTCTGTCTCTCTCCTTCTGCCTGTGTCTCTCTTGTGTCACTGTCTCTGTCACTGTCTCTCTGTGCCTGTCTCTCTCTCTCGTGTCTCGGTCTCTCTGTGTCTGTCTCTGACTCTCTGTCTCTCTGTCTCTTTACAGGGACGCTTCCTTTGGAAACTGCAGCTACAACCTCACACTGCTGGACTGTCTGCAGGGCATCAGGAAGGTGAGTTCAGTGTTTCTCTGCTCTGATTGGCTGCATGGATGACATCTTCACCCTGAGATAATGAAGTCACTCACACTTCACTGTGTCACCCGTGTGACCTCCCGCACGGATTTAGTGGGAGAGATTAAATGAAGACATTTGGTTGGAGGGGACATGCTTATATTAACATTAGTAATAATAATCTTTATTTTATAGCATGTTTACAAAAACAGAGGGTTACAGAGTTGTTAACAGAAAAAGGGGCTAACAGACAATGAATCTAGGATGAATATAAAGTATCTGGGCATCTGGAGGGAAAAGAAGGCTGGGACTAAATGTACATATGAGTCTGTAACTGAGATTTAATAACAGAATTGGCTGGTCTAACATGACATGGTCTATTTTATCTTATTTTCTTGATTGATAGATTGTTTTGTCTATAAGATTTCACAATACAGTGAAAAGTCTTCAGATGTCTTGATTTGTCCAACCAACAGTCCAAACCCAAAAATATTCAATTTACTTTAATATTGGACAAAGAAAGGCATCAAATCCTCACATTTCAGAAACTGGAACCTGCTCTTTTTTTCACTTTTTGCCTAAAAAAATACCTAGGACGATCAATTATGAAAATAGCTGCAGTGGTTGTTGTCAGTTCTTGAAAATAGTTTTCATATTCTTGAGTTAAATTTGTTTACAGTCTGAGCTGTTTGTGTGTTTCAGGCTCTGCAGCACGGCTTCTTCGACTTTGAAACCTTTGACGTGGACGAGTACGAACACTATGAGGTAAAAACCAATCCCAGGACCAGTAACAACACCGAGCTCAGTGCTAATCAGCTACTGTGACACCTGTAGAGAGTGAAACCAGCACTAGTCAGTGTTCCTCCTGAACACTGCAGAGCTACAGAGTCTTAAATTATTTAGGTAGAAGAAGAAAAACCTTTTGACGTGTCAGCAGGTCATCTCAGCTTTTCACAAGCTTTTATTAGATCTCACAACTGAACTAAACAGAAAATGTTCAACAAAAACTAGCACAACAAATTTGGAAACGTTCACCAAACTCAGTGCAAATTTTCACGAAATTGAGATGATCAAATAACACAAAAGCAAGATGTAAGAAAATAACATAGGAAATGATTAATCCCAAATCAGACAAAAAAGACAGAAGAAAGCAGAGGACATTATATTTGAGAGAAGATAAAATGTTTGTGAAACAATTAAAATATGAAACAGCTTGTAAAGAATCTAAAAGTTAGTCCAGTTAACTCTCAGTGTAGATTCGGGCTCTTTGCTCCGCAGCAGGAAACAGAAAAGACATGTTCACTGCTGAATGAGATGTTGCGAATGAGGTTCAGAAAATTAGACTGCAGCTGATCTTCCATTTAACGTCAGTCTGACCTGGGTGCTGCTGTTTTAATCATGGAAGAACACCCCTGGTTCTG